>NC_052482.1:16513474-16592886 GCF_009730915.1 Dioscorea cayenensis subsp. rotundata
TTTATTCTTCTTTTCTCTTTTCTTCTTACCATTCTTATTATTATTTTATATATTATTCTTTTCGGTTCTTGTTCTTCTTATTAGTTTTATTTATTTTATTTATTATTATTTTGATACTATTATATATATTTCCGCTTCTTGTCCTTCTTATTATTGTTTATTAGTTATTATTATTATTATTCTTATTCTTATATTATATATCTTCCTATTATTATTTTGATTGTTCTCTCTTAGTTATTTATTATTTTTCTTCTTCTTATTTTTCTTATATTTATTCTGCCTCTTTTCTTCTTCTCGCTTTCTTTGTACTTAATTAATGTGGAAATTGCCACACAAAACCACTCAAGTTTAGTAAAAGGTGCCAGCTAAAACACATGGGTTAGTTTTCAGCACCCTAAAACCCTCCTTTTAAACACTACTCACGTGCAAACACAGCTTTCGAGCGGACGTGAGCTGGACCGAGTTTCCAAATTTTATGCACGAAAAATGCTCCTTGCATAGAAGTCGGGTCATGACGCATCTCGGGCGGTTTGAGAGGACGTAGAGTGGAGTTTCGTAGGGAAAACTCGAGAGCACGACCCCATTGGAGCCCGCTTTATTTGCTCTCGACCCACGCCTTCACTCTTTCCATTTCAAATTTGTCTCACTGAAGTTGTCTCTCACACGGCTAAGCCTCACAGCAATCAGCATTTCATCAAATCCTTTCCAATTCGTATCTTGAAGGAGAGTCTCTGACGCTGACTAGTTGGTACTTTCACCAGTTTCTGGTGATCTCATGGTATCGAGTAGTGGTTTCTACGTTAGCTGACACATGACAAAGAAGCAGATTTTAGGTTTAGTTTATGCTGCCCATTTTTGTTGGAAGATATTTGAAATCTGAGGGGTTTCTCAGTGCAGGTTTTTGTTAGTCTGCCGCGAGCAGGTTTCTCGGCTAGGGTTTTGTGTGCTTTTGGCATTTCGATACGTGTACGCTGTAAAATACGTATCGATTGTTATGATTTAGTGTAATAGTTTATAATGTACATTTCACTTTTCGTGTGATATGGTTTGCTGATTTCTGCAAATGAGGGTTTCGCGTTTAAGAAATGAGGTCTACTGAGTTTAAACTTTTGTTGTCTCTGTGTAAGTATTCGATGTCTGCATTTAAGAAAGCGATGGGTCTACTGTTTAACAATTTGATATCTGTTTAGAGACGAGAGGTTCTGGATTTAAAACCTTATATTTCCGCTTAAACATTTTGTAATCTTGCATGTTGAATGTAGTTTGGTAATATCACGAGACTTGTGACTGTGGCGATGGACACCTGAGTTAATGGGCGATAACTGTATGTGCCGGTAGTGGGAGATGCCATTTGAAATTGAAAGATAACATGACCCCTCGACCTTTGGGAGGATCATCAGAAGGATGCACAGTTTACGCAGCGATTTCCAGCAAATTTGGAAGCTATATACCAAAGAGAGGGCCCTTTCTTTGATTCTCTCTGCACAGAGTGCGATCGTCGCACCAATAGAGTCGAGAGGATCGGGAAAAGCTGCTTGAGTTTCGAGCCTCGGGATGTGGCCCCTCGTTCTTGGTGCGCGTTGCGATGGCGACAGCGATCGTGTTTCGAAGAAGACCCGCTCGGTACGTTCGAGCAGGGCGGTATTTATCAAAAACCCTCGAGGAGCCGCGAGCGGAGACTCCGTCGAGCGTACTCTAGTGCGACTTGTTGACGGCAGAGGGAGAAAGAAGATAATTTTGTCAAACTCGATCTTTGTACCTCATGGAGTGCAGGTCCTCTTCTGAAATACATCATGCTCCGGTTTCAACGAGGATCGGATTGATTATGTCGATGATCTACCGCCATGAGGCGATCACATAGGCGCGGCACGACAGTGGTGATGGAGGGACATTCCCCGCGGTCGCTCGAGTGCGAGATAGATCGCGCGGGGAGAAGACCAACCACGAGGATATATTAAGGGGTGCTCGGTCGCTTAGCGCGTGTAGTTTACGGAGGTGGCCGGAGCGGGAGAAAGTCGGTTTCAGCGAGATCCAAAGGATCTGCGTGCTACGGTGAAAGTAGTTACAAGGCAGCCGGGTGAAACCACTTTGTCATCGTCTCGAGCGAAAAGGTAATAAATCATGTGATGTTTAGCGAAGTCTTTAATGTTTAACCATTTTATTTAGCGTTTAACTTTATGATTTACAGTTTAAAATTTATTCATAAAAGTGTAAATATTTTGTTCTCCGTTTAAATATATTCTATAATGTTTAATACATAAAAACTCTGTTTAAATATAGTTGTTATAGTTTAAAAGCCCGTGAATGATTTTCATTTGAGAAAGAAATATTTGTTTGGGGCCCATAGCCGAGCGGATGGATGCTATTGCTCCGGGAACCACTTGCTCGAGGCAGGGATGAGAGGCGGCCTACGTGCGTGCGTGCTCTAGCAGTTCTCCTACTTCCGACCCACCATGGCCACGCGATTCCTCGACTCCGAGCACTCGCCCGCCATATTGCAGACAACCCACTACCGCGACGATGGCAGGTCCCCCAATTGTGGCGGCCCCAGAGCCATGGCGGCTTTTCTCGGCCGTGGCGACCCGCCGAGCTACCTTTAAGCGAAGATGTCGCTGCGAACTCTTATGCGGGCGTGTCAGATATTGATGACCAAGTTTCCCTTGGCTTGTCGCTCGTGTTGAGGCAGCGGAAGGCGCGTTCGCGATTGACTTTGTGCCGTCCCTCGAAAGAAAATGCAAACCACCGGGACGGACTGTAGTCGAATTTGGCGCGACGAGCATTATCGGGAGTGGCCAGTTTCCGAGGCGGCCACATTCGAAGAGACTTGCGAAAGGGAGAACAATCGCCTGCTGTCTCCACCATCGGTCGACGATGAAACAATAACAACACCGTGTGGTCGATCTCTTTTATTCTTGGAGTACATCAGGTTGATAACTTTATGGGCATGATGGTGGAGGACATCGTAGATGATGTGGCCGTTGCCACGGTTAAGAAGATCGTTTGTTCTCTTGTTAACGAAATCCCTGACCCGGTGGAACTGGCTGCCGAGAGTGCTGCATCAAATATGGACACAATCCCTGAAGAACAAGAACAAGCTAAGGGTGTGTATCCCGTTGATCGCGTTCGGTGCCACAGTAGAGAAGATCGTTGAATCTGTTGTGCGTAGTGAGCGTGGCCATGGCCGACGATCGCATCGAGACAGACACGATCCCACAACAAAAAGAGCATGTAAGGGTATGTATGCGGTTGATGTTGTCGTCGTCCCGGATTGAAGCGGGCACAATCCAACAACGACGAACAACCATGTGAGGATGTGTCATGCGGTTGATCTTTGTCGACCGTCCCCAGTCGAAAAGAAGATGCTGCTGGTCTTGAACACCGTGAAGGCTCAGCAGCTGATGCCCATGAAGACCCGACCGAGCAGCGAGGGTAGATGATCAAAGCGATCAAACAGTAGGACAAGACAGACTCGCAGTCTTCGTTCGAAGAAAGATGGGTTGGCAATCGCGTCTTAACAAATACTGACGAGGAGTTGATGAAAATCTTCCTTAAGCGCCGTATGGGACGGGTAAGTTTAAAGTTTTTCATGATATTGTTTAACGTTTTTAAGATAGTGTTTAATGTAGATAATGTTTAATTATTTATAATATCATTTGAGTATTGATAATATCATTTAAATATTTAGAATATGGTCTAATTATATCTGTTATCGTGTAATCTCAGCACTGTCGTGTGGAAGAATAGTCATCTGTCGGCCACTCACAGGACAAATTATACACTACGCTTGAGGGTAAGGAGATGAGTCATGAGATGATGTGATGGGACAGCTTTTGTGTCTCATACCACAAAAAGTCGGCTGACAAAGTGCCTATCTCTTCTACAAAGCGCGCCTCCATCACAAGGCTACAGCCTGTTTATGTCAAAGCGAGGGCGACGCACATGAAAACAACTATGGCTATGATCGGAGATGTTGTGCGTGACTTGCATGAAGTTGAAGTGCCATCCTCCCGATAATAATGAATGGCCACTTCCATGTCAGTCGTCCTCTGTCGATGACAAACAAGAATACGAGTGTTATTCTTACATGCGGCGGGAGTACAAAAAGAGCGCATTGGACATGGTCGAGTTCTTTAATTATGTCCGATTGATAGTGTTTGTTATTTAAACGGTATCTTAATCTCAACTTGCATCTCTCGACAACGCAATCTATTTGACACGGCTGTCGATATCTGATTCAGCGGTCGTCGACCGCAAGGTACCCACTGTTTACGACATGGAAACCCCATGGCAAAAAACAAGGAAGCGTCGATGCGCCGTCATGTCATCAGCGGTTTATCGAGCAATTACTTTGGGGTGAGAGCTACGGCTACTCAGCGAGCAGAGCGTTCCTTACACAGATTAAAGTATGTTACCGTATACTTAGGAGGGGAGGCGGTAGGCGTCCATGAGAAAGGGGGTCGTCCGAGGCGGGTTAATTTTTGATTTCGCGGGAGACGGGACTTATATATGTTAATGTCGATTTTGTTGTCGAATGTAAAGCCGATGTACAAATTCAATTCATTGTTTTTC
Source organism: Dioscorea cayenensis subsp. rotundata (assembly GCF_009730915.1). Classification (NCBI taxonomy): domain Eukaryota; kingdom Viridiplantae; phylum Streptophyta; class Magnoliopsida; order Dioscoreales; family Dioscoreaceae; genus Dioscorea; species Dioscorea cayenensis. Next base: position 16,518,044 of record NC_052482.1, read on the forward strand.
ATTTTTGAAGAATATGACTTGTATATGTGAATTTAAATTTTGTCTGTTTTCAATTGTAAAGTCAGACGAAATTCCATTCAAATTCAATTCATTGTTTAATTCTGAGTGTCATTGTTTACATTTCGGTTTAAATGTTTAACTTTACCATCTATCGTTTAAATATCAGTTTGAAACATTTAAAATTAAAGTTTCTCTGTTTAACATAACATTGTCTCTGTTTAAAATTAAAGAATAAGAGTTTTAAATATGAAACATTTCCGGTCAATTCGATTGTTTCTCTTTAGAAGTCGGTTTATTTACAATGCCTAGTCGTGACAATTTCATTACTGGGATCTACGATTGTGACCGGGATCCATGGCGGCGTCTGCAATGTAACTTCGCGGACATCTAACGCTTCGTGACTCGATCCTCTTTCATCTAGGGCCGCGGTGCCTTCTCAGTCACGGTGATGCATAAGCGAAGCTCACGATTTCCGATCCGAAGGCTACGTCATCGTCGGGTGTGGGGAATATAGCTTCTTTATAAGCCAGTTTGTAATTGTCGACGGTGAAGTAGCCGCTAATAAATCGATGGGCGTTGGTGTTTGTCTGCATTATTGCAGCGCAAGCGTGTTTGCAAGGGATACCATAAACTTGCCACCTTCGACATGAACAAGTTCGATGGCAAGATCTACGGAGTTCGTTTGCCTGTGATCGATCGCTCGTAACGATCATCGACACAACAACCAACACGAAGATTTCGGCTATCCTCAACAATGATCTCTACCTTTGAATGTATGTCTGGGCATAAATAGGTCTCCCATTTGTTCACTTGCTCACGCAGGGTTACATAACATGCGCATCAACTTGAACACGGCAAATAAGGTTAAACAAAAGGCGAGTGATGGTTAAATAATTCGTAAACATGTTTAAACATTATTGTAAATAGTTATACAAAAGGATTAATATTTAAAGTCAGACAAGTCGAATTAAACAAAGATTGAGAATGTTTAAAGGGTAACACTATATGTTAAGTGTAAATCAACATTTTGCGAGACCTTATGGAGTCGACCATTTTTAGATCACTGGGTAAATGAGCGAGCTTCTTTGATCCAAAGCGTTGAGCGACTCCGCGACATTTGAATACATCTCACCCCAATGATCACCTACGAGCAGGATAATTCGACCAATGTGCCATATCCGATTTATTAATCAACGTTGATGAGCTTGGTGATGTGGCCCTACGGTTTATTCACGGTATCAGTCGAAATCTTTAGCCGTAGATGCCTGCGCGATGCGGAAGCATATAGACCGGCCTCCTCCCTCGATGTCTTCCCAAGTCGACATTGGCTTTCATAAAATTGGCCTCCAAATGTCGAGAGGCGGTATGCATGTGGCAAGAAGAGGAAGACTCTCGTAATTGCGTTCACAAGGCCCTTGGACTGTCCGACCACGAAGGTAGTTATCTCATGATAATCTCCTTCCTCGTATAAAAGCATCGCCTAACTTAGATATGAACCAAGTCGATTGGCATCGGTCTCGTTGTCGACTATACTCGAAGGCGACGTGGAAAAAAACCATTGTTTCCATCTTTCCACAGTGGCACCCAGATGAGTGTACCCGATATTTTCCAAGGATGTGGGTACCATCGAGAAACAGCAGCGGCCTGCAAGCCCTCTTGAATCCCATAATACACGCGCTAAAAGAAAAGAATGCACGTTTAAAACGATCACCCTCTCTTTCCACGATCGCCGCATGCTGAGGTTGTCTCGACCACCTTATCCACATACCAAAGCAAAGCAGGTTGTGGCTGGAGATGTCATCTGCAGTCGAGGACCACCCGGGACATGCTCTTTTCCCAACCAAGCACGCTTGTATGGTATGTGGACACCATATTCCCATCAACATGTCCTTCACGAATGTCGATGGCCTTGTACAAGGGCCGGTCCTTGAGTTTCTGAATCACTCGTGTGCTAACCCATGTTTTGGACGCTTTCGGATGTGACGCCGAATTTATGCCACCACCGCAAGTGTGTGACGGGTTGATTGTCTTGATTATGAAAGTATTTTTTTGTTATACTCTTTTTGATGCGTGAAGGCGCCAGCGACAACCATCGGTGACACATTCCGCGATCGCCCGATGTTTTTTCGTTCTTTATGAAATTGAAGTCGAAAATTCCTTTTGATTGCATGATTTCGAGTACATCCCTCGAAATGTTCGACACCGTCAAAAGCGTTGTCAATATCCAGCGACGACGTCGGAATGATCGGCGGAAGGAAGACATCCCAGCCGTCGAGAGTCAGCCCATGGGGATGAGCAGGGAGCACTCGCAGGAATCGAATTCCCGCAACACTCCGGTCGAAATGAAAAGATCAATATGTTAGCGGAGAATATAATGTTTAAGTGATAATGACAATATTTAAGCGTTAAATTAAATAGTTAAGCGATTCTCAGAATAGCGTAAGCGACTAGTACGAAGATGTTAACGAGTGGTGACATATTTAAACACTAATGAACCCATACAGCTGGATTAAATAAAGAGAAGGAACTTCTGACGAGTAAAAACTACGTTTTTCATTAGGATAGATAATGGCACATCTTACGTCTCGACAACAAGATCAACTCTGACACATTTGAAGATGGAGTGCACGTGACACATCCGTGCGGAAGTCGACATCGTTTTTCTATTGGACAAACCGTTTTATATCCATCCGGTGTGATAAACTTCACTCGACAAGAGAAATTTTGAGACCCCATCAGCTCGCATATCTCATTAACACCAACTCCCAAGAAGTTTGAGCCATGAACATTATCACTCTTCCCTCCCCGTTGAATCTAGCAATACCACAAAAACTCTCCATAATATATCGGCCGAAAACCAAATCGATACAAACCAAATGAAATGAAGAACAAAAAAATAAGAGCGAAGAAGAAGAAGAAGAAGATGTAAACAACAAACGGCGGTCGGATAGGCAAACAAAAAAAGTCGCAGTTGTATGCATAGAGGTTAGACTAGACGTGATGTGATTGGGCTGTATTTTTCCCTCCATCCCAAAGGGCAAAAAGGGAAATATATGTCCTCTGTCGCGATGAAGACATATTGTCGTCGCTCGACATGAGTCTCTCGTTTAAACGTCGAGCTTTTTATGTTTAACGGATACATATAGTGTTTAAAAATAACGATTTACCGTTTAACTAAAGTCTATATCATGTAAATAATATGTAAACCGTTTAAATATAGTGATTTAACTGTTTAAAATATATGTTATTGTTGAAATTGAATGCTTTCACTGACATTGCGTTGAAGATGGGTACCTCCTAGGTCACTGTTTAAACATATTTATGTATTTTCTTAAACATCGTTGTCATTGTTTAAAGAGTAAATTGATTATTGTTTAACTTTTTGTATTGTTTACAATGCTCGTTCTTTGTTTTCCCAAATTGTTTTTTTACTATGTCTACTGTTTAAATTTCATAAGTTATCACAAGGAGACACTCAAATAGGTTTGTTTGTTTAAAATATTTAAAGCGTTTACAATGGAGAATACGATTAAATATCATAAGTTCACAGTCGAAATAAAGCTTGTTTTCATTTAAAAACATAAAACATTTACAACATTTACAACGTCTTCTCGGACCTTGAACACTCACGACTCGACCCTCGTAGAACGAAACAAGTGTCTGTACATTCGAATGCTCATGACGGTTGCATAACATGCGCATCAACTTTAACCTCGCATAGCGTAGAACATTAAAAAGGTTAAACAAACACATTCATGAAAAGCGTTTATTAATCGATGTGTCATGGTGCGACTTAGCGAAGATCCCGATAGTTAAACACGAAAGTAATAGTTGTACGTGACGTAAGGTTCTTGAGCGTAACAAAAAGTCTCAGTGATAAATATCAACTCCGTCTTAAAGGATGTTTCCGATCTCCTCCTCTAGAGAATCCTCGCATGATCACGCAATAAGTGAAAACTTTCTTTTTCTTACCCAAGTCGAAATGCCAGCTAATTGATTACCAGTCGTCCACCGTCGGAGAATCCTCGCATTCGAGCGATTATGCGGGTATTTCGACTCAAGCGGAAAAAGATAGTTTAACTTGTTGCGTGATTACGACGATTGATTCTCAAGATAAGGAGGATCACGAGACATCCTTTCGGATAGAGTTGATCTTGAACTTTCGATCCGACTCAATGAATATCATACGCAGGAAGCAGATGACGAGGAGGAAGAGGAGGAGGATGATGAGGACGACGAGGAGTGATTGTCCATGGGAAGGGTTCTTCCTTGTTATTTATGGTGTGAAGTCCAGCAGCGGTCGACGCTTCATGTCAGAAAAAAGTTAAGCAGCGGTGGACCGACATTGACTGATGACAATGAATGGGTGTTCGGATATTTATGTTACCTTGCATAAGAATTAATGTCGTCATTAATTCTTATGCACGGAGATCTCATAACCTTGCCACACTGCCACGTGCCACCGCCAACAATTCGAGATCAAAGCGAAAAAATCACCGTTTTACTGCGAGACTTTGAGAATTTACGCGTTAATATGAATAGTTATATAAGTAAAGATAAAGTTAAAGCGGAGATGACAATTATTAAAACATATTGGTAATATATTTAAATAGATAATAGCAAATAGTTAAACAAATGATTTAAAAATATACAAATAGATAACCATAAGCGAGAAGAACTTTACAACGAAAATGAACTCGTTTTTCAAACGGAGGCGACAATGGCACATGCTGCATCTCGATGATAAAATCGACTACCGATCGTTTGAAGATGGAGTCACGACTCGACCAATCCAGGTAAATCAACTTCATTTTACATTGGAGAAACCGAGTTTATATATTTCGGGTATGATAAACTTCACCCAAACTACCACAAATGAGCTGCCATAATAAACACCTGGAGAAACTTCACCCTGATAGCAACGAGAGATTCTCACCAGTATACGAAACCCGTGAAATCGAAGTCGAATAAATCAAAATGAGGAGAAATGAGGGAGAAGAACAAGATGTAATGCAACTCTGGCATTGTCTATCGAAAACCAAGGTGAGCCCTGAAAAAGGTTGAACATGATGTGATTTTGATGCTTTTTCCCACCATTTTCAAGGGCAAAAATGGGATTTCATACATGGACCCATTTAAGTAAGCGGTGAGGGGTAAAAGGGAAGTTAAACACTAACTGGAAGGGTACGTCCGGTGTGTAAAAAGTAGGAGGGGGTTTTTGGGAAGTTTTGAAAATTATGATGGGTGAACAGTAATTTTCTCTATATATATTGATATATATTTTTCATATTAAAAATAACATTTGAAAATTAGACATATATATATATATATATATATTAATAATAATAATAATTATTATTATTTTTTAATTTCAATATAAAGGTATGACATGGAGTCCCAAATAGAGTGGACGTGGGTACGATGACTCATGAAATGGCCCTAACCCATCTAAAAAAATACTAGCCCCGGGTTTAGAAAGTTAGCAAAATCCCAGGGTTGAGCTCAAATGTTTTAGCCAATTGAATTTGAGCTGGGTCAGATGAATCTTTGACCAGGCCGAATAAATAAATAATATATATATCATATATTATTTATAATATAAATAATTATATATATAATAAGTAATAAAACTGAAAGAAAGTAAACATTTATAATACTTGTATAGTATTTTTAAACGTTTCGAAAAAAATTTTTAGGGGATAGTAGTAGTAGTTTTTACAGTTATTTCAATTATTTCGTAAAAAATTATTTATTTTTCGGATTGGGATTTGGGCACGCTACTAACGATCAATCGAAATCGGCCGTTTGGATCAAAACAATTTGGTTCGAACACTGACCCTACCCAACCCGAATATATGGGTTAGTATATTTGAGTCAAATGTCACCAGACCCGACCCTAGCCCACGTCCACCTAGTCCCAAAGCGCTATCTCTCCTTGTCCGGCCGCCGGAGCCCCAAAAGAAATCGGAAAAAAAAAATCTCGCTTTTCGTTTTTCGCTGGCCGCATCATCCACTTTCCACGCGATTTCTATCTAGGTTTTAGCCGATCAATCCGTGAGTTTCCCCTCAATTTCCCCTCTTCGTTGACTGATTGGATTAGGTTATGATTTTTGGCCCCAATTCGCTGATCCGATGATGTGATTTTCTTTGGTTTTGGTGATGATCAGATTCGGAGCATGAGCTCACGAGGAGCGCGGCAGCCGGCGAAGAGGGCAGGGCGGGTTACTCGCAGGAAGATGGCGAGGGGGATTGATCTCAACGCTCCTCCGACGTTGGACGAACACCAGCCGGTGGCGGCTCCTTTGCAGCCTTCGCAGGGTTCGGTCTCTCAGTGGCCGGAGTTGGGGACTCTGGGAAGGTCCACTTGGCCGATCGATGTCGAATTGATAGAGGATGACGTTGTGTGTTTGTCTGAGAGGATGAATTCTACCCAATTTTGTTGTTTTGTTTTATGGCTTCGCTTCGGTTTGCTAGATCGGTTAGGGTTCTTGTCTAATTAATTTGTTTTTATATTTTTTTTATTTTGCAGGTTGTTTGTGCGAGAAGCCGGTCCAGGAGGAACGAGCCCGTGCAAGTTGTTGAAGATGATGAACCGCAGGTCATTCTGGGAAGTTCAGGTTATAATCTTGTAGACTGGTTTAGATTGGTCTTGAATTTTTTACCCTTTTGTTCTTTTAATTCTTCTTTTAGGGCTTTAATTTGTGCACATACTTTGGAACCTTATCCTGATTGTTTGCACAGTGGGTGCAAAGAAAAAAAAGAAAATTTTGCAAGCTAATATGTTCAGCATCTTTGTCTGAGTAGTTTTGAAAAGTTAGATGTTTTCTACATTTTTTTAGGTTGGTGTGGTTTTGATTTTAATCTGTAGGTAGCAAATAATCCAGTCTTGTAAGTTAAACATTTTCTGATCTTTAATATATTTATAATGTGTTACCATCCAACTAAACACGCATTAAGGATCTTAGATATTTTATTGTGTTGTATTGTTTAAAGACAAATGGGAAGTTCATATTTGTTGAAGACATTCTACCTGGTTGCACATATCATGATTGATGGATTGGATTGACAATTGCCTTAAAGTGAATATAGTTTTGTGTACCATGCTGAATCAATTTTGGCTCTGTGTAGATGAGTTATAAAGGATTGTTTCATGGGAACTGAAGGCATCAAGAAGATGAAAGCATGTGAAGTGGTGAGCGAAATGTGAAGATGACATCTGGTTAATTTGGAGCTAGTTATGGTGTCTTTATATAGCTGAGCATCTATTAGTTGACATCGATAGATACTTGGAAACATGACCAATCACATTGTGATGTTTTTTCACCCTCCTTCATGTGAGTCTGGCTGCATTGCTAATTGAGCATAACTTGCTCAAAAGACATCCCATGCTTCTTGAATTAAGCCCTTACCAATGCCATATTGATGTTAACACTATTCCAAGGGAGCATGAATGGTCATTTCTGTATGCCCAAAAACCTATTAAATTGGACTAAAAGATATCCGATAACCGTGCACTAGCAGCAGGTGGCCTTCCAAACCAATAAACTGCATGATGACATTACTATTGTTATTTTTACTACTTCAGCCAGTATCTCAGTCTTGCCTTTATATTGGCTTTTTTTCTGTGTATTTGTGGTTAAATTTCCTTGATTGCCATAATGGCATGGCCCATGACTTTTAGTATGATTGCCTTGTTCTGCTTTAGTATCATTCATCGGGAGGCTTGAAGAATATCATACTTGCCTCCCTTGCATTAAGTGCCTGTAAGTTTTGGGGAAAAAATGTTCTTTCATGATCTGAGACACATAGTTTGCCTTAATAATATTTTTAATGGGTTTTAAGCTTGGTTTCTATGTCATTAGGTTTTTTAATGGGTTTTAACTCGGATGGCCGCGGCACGTGAGAGGCTTGTCCTTCAAATTGTCACCAATATAATAGAGTATGGAGTCTTGGGTTGTCACCATTATATTATAGTCCATTATTCTTCATATGGAAGCTACTCTTTCTTATTAAAGCTGGGTGTTTCTGGTTATCTGCATATTTTTTTGTTTTTTTTTTATCATGGATGCTCAAATACAGTCACTTACGGGTCAATATCATAGCTCCAGACGTTCCGAATACAGGTTAACAACTGATCTCACTCCGATTAATCTTGTGTTCCCTAGTTTTTCCAAATTGGCTTGAGTTCCCTATTTTTACACATCTTTAGCTTCCTTGTTTCCTGGTCATTATTTATTATTTTTTGCCAACCTAATGGTCTGAATGAATGTATGACCTCGCAACGTATTCAGTCTGTTATCAGGCTCAAGGTGAGTTAGGGCTGCCACTTCAGGATTCGGAATACGAGGCAGTTGTTAAATGTTGAATCAAGCCATGATTGATGTGTTTTTTTCACAATATGATACTGTTTTTTTTAATAATATTATAGGAGAATTTGGACATGAAATTTACTGGAAAATATGCCTGGTATATTAAGCTATCATTTTTAGTTGAATATGAGTCAACCAATAGTGGTTTATAAACAAGAGGAATTGTGAACTCTGACTAACCCAAGGTTCATTCACATGTATAACAATTCAAAGGTTCACTGTGGAACATAGCATGATCACAGCATAAAATAAATGGATATTGTGCTGGATGCAATCATGCTTTTGTATAGGCATGACAACTTCATTAAGACATACACATAAACATTGTTGACCAATTTATAATTTTATATGGGCCACTTGATAAAATGTGTCTAGTGATATGATTGCTGACTTGGTTTGTTTAACTTTTTTTGTTTTTTTATTTAATTTGTTTAATGTTTAATATCTAAACAAATTATTGGTACTTTTGATCAAATAATTTTTGTTGCTTTTTCACCTTGCCTTTTTCTTAGCATATCAATAAATCATGATTAACATGGCATGCTAATATGAATTGCCACATTTAGTTTTTCTTTCACTGAACAAGCTCATCCAAAATGATTGAGTTATTTTTGTCAATTTTTTTTGTGGTATGCAGTTCCAGTCTGTTGCTTTTTAATTTAAATTTGCTAGCTCTAATGTTGATTATTTCTTTGTGTAGGACCAAAAACCATGCCCTCCGCAAATTGAGTGAAATCTGCAAATCTGAGAGGCTGAGAAATCAACCCAAGAGAAAACCTTTTTCTGATCTCACCAATGGCTTGGCCCCCGCTCGCTCATTTCCACTCGCTCTATCCCAGATGTCACCTCCACTAAACCCCTGCTAGTGTTATCTCCAATGCTGCTAAGAACAAGAAGGTCCAAAAATCTCTGGCCCACTTCACGCTCAGTGGCATTCCAAGTGATTTAGGTAATTAATTTCCATCTTTATGTTTAATTTCTAGGAGTTGTGAATGCAAGGAGTAGGCTATTCTTGAACAACAAGGTTTTTTAGTCTATGATGGGAAATCTAAGTTTTCAAACCATCAATCAGGATGATGATTCTTCTTTGTAATACTATCCTATAAAACTTGGCTGTATTGTAATGGCTGCCAAATGCAATGCCTGTCACTCGCTAAGAGTTCAACCACAAGTTACACTAATCTTTTTGGGCAACTAATATGGATTATATCAACCTCACTTGTCACATGTCTCTATAATCAAGTATTTAATCAGCAAACAGTCCATGATGAAATCAATAGCTTTATATTTGGAAGTCCAAATCTCAAAAATCCAAGGGAGAAACCAAAAAAGTTGACATTACAATCTGATAACTGGGGATATCACAACAGTTTAAGAAAAATTACATTGATAATAATCAAGATCATCAACACATGAAGGTTGACAAAAAAATTGATAAACTATTATGATTTCAACAATGTGCCACTATTGATGCATTTGATAGCTCAAGACATAATAGTAGAAGTCAGGCCAGTGGACAAGGAACTTCCTTTTATGTGTATTGCTTAAGAAATTTGCTGGAAAACAGAGTCCAAAGCACTATAATAACATCTGGCGAGAGATGGCAAGAGATTATGTCTTTTTGTCCACTGTAGACACAACTCCCTTTAAGTTTAAATTCAGTGTATCATATTGAGGGCGGTGTTATTATTATTATGTTACTATTATTTTTACCTTGCATCTAATGAAATAAGTATGTGTATGTTATATGTTCCATATTACAGTGGAATTTTTTGTTTCAATTTGGATAGTCTAGTTTAGTGCTTTATTTACTATATGAGTTGGCATGGAGCATAAAGATCAAATTTGTTTCTTCTGTTAATTCATGATTCTTGTTTGAAAGCTAAAATCTAGCAATCCATGTATTCTGCTTCTTTGACTAGTAGAACTGTTTTTCTCTATGAATTCACATATTCCTTCCTACAATTGCAGATCTTGTCAAGGACCAAACATGTTCCACACCACACGCACAACAGAGACCAACTGAAAAGGACTACAAGGGGAAGTCTTTGGCAGTTGCATCAAGCTCAGATTGCACTCAATTAGGGAAGAACTAGTAGCATGAGGTTTTGTGCTCATGTTTTGCTCTGTTGTTCCTCCAATTGTCTCTTTTATTAGCCATTACACATTATCTAAAAAGGTTTCTTTCTTGACAAGTTCTAGTTTAAATTCAGTAGTTTTCATCTTTTTGCAGCATGCAAGTAATCTGTAATTCAATTTCCAATAGGACAGCGTTATACAAGGTCGAAAATACACAAAATGTGTACTTGAAAATCTATGCAGCAAGTTACATCTGTTTGAAGAATGTCACTTTAAATATGAACAACATTAGTTGGTTTCCCTCCATCTTAGTGTGCCTTGTAATGGAATCGTGGATGAAGGGAAACCACTACATAATTCACGATTATCCTATGTTCACTTTGTTATCACTGTGTTGTTTTTGGTGTGGATATTCTGGTAAGAAAATAAAAGGCTTTATTTTGCATGATTAGACAAAAATGCTAACGACTGTGTTTGGAAAATATTTATGCATTCACCATCCACTGATATGGCCTTCATTCTCAACTAGGCTGAAGTTAGAGAGTGCACGTGTTGATCATTGTCAGGCAAAGTCCTTTTCAGTTCCTCTTGGGAAATTCAAGAAGGTTAGTTATTTACTTCATAGTCACGTTTCTCATACTATTATTGTATATCATCAGGTATCATCTGTAAATAGCATGTTTGCATATCTTATATCTCAATATTAAGTTTCTGCCCTTCTCAACATCCATGTCCGTAGAAAACACTTTTCTTTCTATAATTTGAGAGTAAGATGTTTGCTTTTGGACAATTGTATATCCATCTATTCAATGGGAATTCATTGGTTTATTCTTCACTGCAAAGGGTTTCTTCCACTGGATGAAAAAGGGCCAGATTTTATTTGGATTCAAACAAAATCCACCCAATGGACATTCACTTAACTATTTCATGGGCTAATTGTAGATTGAAGACAAATTAGCAACATAATCAGCAACAGTTAAAGAGAAATTCAAATTCATTTGCTCAATCCAGTTTGGGATTTCATCCAAGTGGATATAACCTTTCCATTTGAGCTTAGACTCAATTTTTGTCTTGAAATATAGTGAAGTGCCTTAATTGATCTATTGCTTGTTCATTTACTATTTGTTCTCCCCTGTACCTCCATATATTTATTGATATGTCTATCACTCTATTGATGTTCTATAATGTCATCTTTTCCTAAAATTGATTGAAACCGAAAGCCACCATGATGTAATATTGGCTAGAATCCACACATCAGAGCTAAAACCTTAGCTTAAATGAATATTGACAACAATGATCATCAGTCATGTATATTACCTGAAGGTTTGGAGTTCTGTCTGCTGTCATCAGAAGCTCCTCAAATAAGTTAACGATATCTTTTATCTGTATGAAATTGATTTTGTAATAACTGATGATACTTGGTTTCATAACCAATCTCTTTGAGGCATTACACTTGTGTTTTCTTTTCTGTTTTCATCAAAGTAGAAGGTTCATTTGTTTTGTTTGTTGATCGTGTTGCTTTATGTTCTGAAATTCCCCTATTGTTCACAATTTTCAGAAGCCCCGGATTAGGGTGCCTGAGGCCATTAAAAAACCAGTATTGCCTCAAGATTTTGTTGAAAAACAGAAAGCCTACTTTGCGGAGATCGATGCTTTTGAACTTCCAGAGGAGGTTGTATTAGAGAATGAATTGGAATAGCAGGATAAAGATTGAGGGACTTGTAGATCGCTAACAGTAAACCCTCCTGTTACTAGGTCCAGTTAGCATGTAAATTTGGTGTATATACAGACTTCTTGCTGACACCCTTTTGTAATTACAATGCAACTATTGACACGCATGGAAATAAAATGACTTTCGTGGCAGCATTTGTCATCTTGCCTGCAAGCCCACCTGATCAGAGTGGCAGGAGTATGCAAAATTCAATGCTTTGGTTTCACCAGTTCTTATGCAACGGTCGGTATCTATCAATTATTCCTTGATGCCTTGGACTCTACTTTTGGAAACTTGAAATTTCGAGTTATTTCATTTTCATATAGATCTTATGAATGGAATATGTGATGCTTCTTCATCCTGTTCATATGTACATGTTTTGTCAGCCAAATCCCTCATAAGTGTAGTTTGTCATTCTAATTTTATCATTGGCTCTTGACCGGTGCAAAGAGAATTCTCTGAAATCCATGACTTATTTTTGAACTTCCTTGTGGACACCATGATAGTGTAATAATGCTATGTGACATGATGCTTGCTTGAAGCTATTTAAGTAGTTGACAATTTTGGCCCCTTCTATGTGATTAGAATAAGTCCTCTTATGATTGTGTTTATAAATGTATATTGTTCATAATCATTATCTGCACCAACAAAATGTCACTAGATATTTTATGTTGCAGCTATGTGAATAACATCCTTCTGTCATTGACAAAAAATAGATGTATCTAATTACTACACTGACATGAACCGTTGTACTTGTATTATGTTATTTTTCTGGACTTCCATCAAATAACTTGATTGATCGATTTTTTTCAGTCGCTTAATTCTTAACTTTTTTTAAATCGTTTGGGATTCGAAGTCTTTCCTTTTGTGCAAACTTACCATTTTAGAAATCAGTCATACCATTAGACAATACTTGTGAAATATGGATTTATATGTTACTTATCTTTAATGTCTTCTTTGGCTTGATTTAACAGAGAGAGATGTGCTCGAACATTATGCTTCGTGGCTTCTTCTATATGCTTTTCATTTCAGGAAGACATGATACCATTTTTGGCTTGTATTTCAAGTTGCAGATTGATGACTTCTGCCAGAAAACCGATGAAGCTCATGATTTCAGTTCATCGTTCTGTCTATCGTGGCCAATGAAGGTAAATACATATAATCATGCTCTCAGCAAGCTGGTGATTGGATTGAAAATTGGGTTAGACCTGTTGGCTTTACAATCCTACATGTACTGTTTTATCAAAATTGTTTGTCAGCAGTTAAATGTCACTAGCATTATTGCATTATGGAAGATTGTCCAGCTTCAAAGGTAGATGATCATGTGCATTGTGATGAGGAAAGGGAAAATAAAAGTAAATTCTTCAACACCAGCGAGGGACCATCACTTCAGATAATTTTGTAAGTGTTATCTTTGTAGTCATGATGGACAGGTGAGAGGAAAATATTGTGCTGCTTTTAGGGTTAGGGTTCAAAATGAGCTGAGCTTTGGCTTGTCTGGGTTAAGTGAAGTAAAGATAAGGTTTGATATTGAATTTGATCAAGTTTTAAAATTTATACATATATATATATATATATATATATATATATATATATATATATGCAATTTAAGTATTTTAGGTATATTATAATATAAATATAGAGCATTTAAATTAAATAGTAAGATTTACTTATTTTGATTTTTAGCTAGTACTTCTGTAAGTTACAAAGTGTTATTAATTTATTAGTTAAAGTCACTTTGACAGTTTAGTAGACGTCAAACTTATTTTATACTGATTTATGCTATAAATTTCTTGATGATATATATATATATATATATATATATATATATATATATATATATATATATATATATATTCAAATGTAGGAACTAGAATTTTGAGAAAGAATTGTTAAAGATATAAAATATATCTATATATATGTACGTGTCAATTTAGAGTGATTTCTATGTGAGGTACACCACAATGAATCACGAGCAGACAATGATGAACAATTAGTGGTTGTAAATAGGGATAAAATTATCCCTACGATTTTATTCAGTAAATTTATTGTTGGCTATTGTCAAAAGGGTATATAATTCATTTTAGTTAATTATTTTGACTTTTTACTGTTTTGAAAGTCCTGAGTTCAAGCTCTCGGTAGGACAAGCATCATCTCCATAAAACAATAGTATTTGGGACTCATCCCCATTCTGAAAGAAGCAACACCGTATTGATTATCATATTGAAAGTTAAGCTGCTTTAAGCACTTCATATGCATAGTTTTTAATATTCTAAATATATGTATCAATAATACTACTAGAAGTTGCTGTTAGAGGGTTCGTGACTCTAGCTATAAGGGCTGAATCTATTATAAAAATGTTGACGTGGGAAACCTAAACTGCATGAGTTTAAGTCATGATGTAGTGGTGGCACAGCACTTTTGATCACAGGCTGTGACCAGTAACTCAAATCTACGTTACGTAGTAGAGTATGAGCCAAAGGACGAATTCTCGCCTCACTTTTCACTCAGCATCGCGATTTTGGTGTGTTTATAATAATACACACACACAATAATAATAATAATACTAATGAAGATGTTGATGTTGAAGTGGAAGTTGCAAAACGTAAGGAATTCATTATTTAACAAGTAATATACGCATAAATCTACATTAAATAGTAATATTATGTTTCACGTTAAGGATCTAACATCTTTATGTGAGTTATGAAAGCTGCAGTATCTATTTTTATATCTATGTAGAACCTTTTAGTTAATCTGTTGCACTTTTGTTAAAGATTGACTAATATACATTAAAAATAAAATAAATTACAAAATTTCTCAAAATTACTTTTAGTTTTATATTATGTTTTTATATTCTTTAAGGCTTGTTTGATGGACAAGATAGGATATGGATAGATTTGATATGTTACTGAATTTTGAGCTAGAGACATGTGACGATAAGTTCTCATATCCTATCCAACGCTTTGACGCCAAGAATCAAAGTTTACATTGATAAAGATATTTTTATTTATTTTGAGTTTGAAATGGACCGAATAATGACTGGATATGATATGAATGACACGTAAATAGATAAAATTACCTTTTATAATATATATATATATATATATATTAATTTTTTATTAATGATTTACAGTAGATTTATTAGTTTCTTTTAAAGTTTTAAAAAATAAATGACTTATAAATAATTGACAAATATATTAATTGCAATATCACCAACTTACAAAAATTATAGTTTATATCTATTTCTTTAGAGAAAATCATACACAAAGTCATCAATATAGCAAAATAAATAAATCATATCAAAATCAATTTGAAAAAAAAAAATCATCTAACTAAAAAACTAAAAATAAGTCATGATAAAAAAAAAAAAGAGATTATAGGTCAGCTTTGGACATGATAAGAATCTAGACAGATATAATATACTATCATATCCTGCTACTATCCTTTGTTTGGTGTGCTAATAGGATATAATAATTTTATAATATTGGCTCACTTTATCATGCTGGCCACATGATAATGAATCCTATGGGTTAGGAAAAAAATAGGTTGGATATGATTAAAAATAAATTTACTTTTTTACTTTATTATTTGATTTCTCTCCGTTATCTAGGCTTTCATTGTATCTCTTCTGATCTTTTAAATAAATGCTTGGGACAATAAGCTTGTGAACAACTAAATAAGACGCTAATTTCATTATTTTAAGTAGGAGTTTACACATTTGGAGTGGTTAAAGGGTTTCTCCATCGATCTCGTGCTTAAGCAGATTATTTTTCATCTAAATCTCTTCTTTTAGTCATGTCTTATTTTCAATTTCTCTAATCTAATGATTTTCTTTTTCAAATTGATTTTGATGTGATCTATTTATTTTCTATTAACGAGTTTATTGCTCTAGCTTTATTTCATATTGATGACTTTATATATGATTTTCTCTAAGAAAATAAGTATTAACTATAATTTTTTGCAAGTCGGTGATATTGTAATCTATATATTTGTGGACACTTTTTATAGGTCATTTATTTTTTAAAAATTTAAAATATACTGATAAGTAAATCATTAAGGAAAAAAAAAATCAAAAAAGAAAGTATGTTTTAAAAATGAATGTATAACTATATTATACATGGTAATTTGTTTATTTACATATCATATTCATTGTTTTATTTTGTGAATATATTTCAAAAGATAATATTTATTTACGATAAGTATTTTGAATTATCAAATTTATATTTATTTATTTAATAATATAATTTTAATTTTGTCTCACTCTTTTAGTATTATTGATAAGATTTTCTTTATCACTCAACTAACTTTTACCACTTCTCCCACGTTTACCTAAGTTTTAGGAGAACGTTAGATCTTTAATGTTCAATTTTATTAGCCCTCTAACATTAAAAAAGTTTAAGCGAGTCCTTATGTGGATCTATATAAATAATTTTACTGTTCCGGATCCCTTAAGATAGAGATCTTGAGGAAAACTTGTTTTATCCTGGGAAAATATTTCAATATCTCAAAATAGTTTCTTTAGGACAGTGCTAATTAGCACGACTCAAGCATCTCTTAATTCTCATTTTTCTAATATTCTATTTTATTCAGTGCACATCAAACATATGATAGTATATGAACTTATCGTGCTTATATCCTTTCCTACTCTGATCCAGTCCTCAAATCATATTCGTCCATATCTTATCATGTGGCCCTTAGATGAAAAATAACATGTTTAAGCTAACGATATCGATGACAGTGAAACCCTTTAACTACTCCGGATGTGAAAACCCCTACTTGAAATAGTAAAATTAGTGTCATATATAGTTGTTGACAAGCTTCTTGTCTTAAGAATAGGTTTTAAAAGATCAAAAGAAGGGATACAATGAACCCTAGATGAGGGAGAGACACCAAATTATGGGGATTTAATTATCATATCTTCACATGTTTTCTCCCTCGTAGGATTAATTATCATGTGGCCGGTAGGATAAAATGAGTCAATAAGATAAGACTATCATATCATATTG
This sequence comes from Dioscorea cayenensis subsp. rotundata, assembly GCF_009730915.1. Taxonomy (NCBI): domain Eukaryota; kingdom Viridiplantae; phylum Streptophyta; class Magnoliopsida; order Dioscoreales; family Dioscoreaceae; genus Dioscorea; species Dioscorea cayenensis. The sequence goes on from NC_052482.1 coordinate 16,535,209, forward strand.
ATACACTAAGCAAAGTATAATAGTAGTTTCATTAAGAAAACAAAGGCATGAGGGACGGAAAATTTCCAACGGAATTTTTCTGTGGGTGAAAGTTAATATCACCAACCGATTTTGTGACAAAATTCTAACGGAAAGGATTTGGCACCTAACAAGACATTAGTGACGGAATATTATATTATTACCAACGGAATATTTCATTAGTAAACATTATTAATTTTTTCTTAAGCTTTAAAATATTTTTTTAATATATTTGTAATATAATATTGAATTATCACCAACATAATATAGTATTCACTTATGGAATTTTTGGATTATTACGAACAGAATTTGGTGTTTTCACCAACAGAATTTCGTATTTTTCCCAACGAAATTAAGAACTTTTACCAATGGAATTGTTTACTATCACCGACGGAATTCTTGTATTATATCACCAACGGAATTTGTTATTATCACCCACGGAATTTACTATTATCGCGAACGGAATTTTTGGATTATTACCAACGGAATTTTGTACTATCACCAACGAAATGTTGTATTATCACCAACGGAATTTTTGGATTATTACCTATGGAATGTGGTGTTATCACCCACAGCATCTTTAGATTATCACCTATGGAATTTGGTACTATCACTAATGGAATGTTGTAATATCACCAACAGAATTTTATATTATCACCAACACAATTTATCACTTTTACCAACGAAATTTTGTATTACCACCAACAAAATTTGGAACTATCGCCAACGGAATTTTTATTATCATCAATGGAATTTTGGGATTATTACCAATTTTTTTTTTTGATTATATTTAAAAATCTGAATTAAATATATGAAAAAATTGTAAATATTTGCACAAATTGTAAATATCTTATTTATAAATAATTTTCACTCATATGTTTTTATTAATATTATTTTTACATTAGTTTAAAAATATATACATTTGACACGAGTTTAAAAGAGAAAAAAAATCTCAAAATCCTTGAACACATATATTCTATTTTGTGAAAGTATATATTTAATATGAATGTAATAGTAATATATTATTTGAAATTTATATTTTTATTATACATTTAAAAGTTTATTGATTGATTTATTTAATAATAATATTTTCCTTATTTTACAAATATATTATTAATTGCTTTCAAAATAACATCAATTTTAAAACTAAAATTTATTGATTGTTTTTAAAATAAAATAAATTTAAAGAAAATAATAAATGTTTGGATTCCAAATGGATCTCGAATCCGCTTGAAAATAATTAAAGATCGACACATTTTCGATGCGTCAAGAATAGGTTTTGGGATACGTGCCTCGATGTGAAAAGCCACTGGATGTTATCCATAGCATGAAGCTCAGTAAAGTGATCTGATTTGACAGACTCTCTAATCCCCTACTTGCAAAGTGTAGCTGTAAATTACTTGGCCTACATTGCTGGGGCTTGACTTTAAATTGAGGAAAACCGAATATGTGTTCTATTATTTCAATGACTTAGAGAGCCAGTCACTTTTGCATATCTTCTATTGGGAGAGCCATGGCATCCAGACAGCAACGTGGACTAGCTTCATTGAGGACTAGAAGACATAGAGTGGAGAGGTATCTCTTGGAGGAGCAAAGGAGGGAGGAAGAAGAAGAAGCTCGAGTTGTTGCTACTGCTACAATTACTGTTGTTTCCACTGTTGTTGACGAACAAGATTTAGCTCAGGAGGTATCACAAGGAACACCGAGCTCCACACTGATGAACCAACCTAATCTGGAAACTCGAGCACATGTCTTTATGCCTCATACTCACTTAGTGGTGAGCATAAACACTAGAGACTTTAGCACAATCGTTACATCTGAGCTTCAAGATATCTACATGGAACGGTACCATATTGAACCACGTAACATACCACAACTCTGTAGGTGGTATGGAGTACCGGGAGACATGGCAACAAATTATGACAATGCATGCTCACACAGTTCTTCAATATGGTGTAGCAGTTGAACAAAGGAACCGTGATGGACGACGCCAAAGGCGCTAGCCTGAGTAGAGGTTTGATATGTGTTAACATCTATCCTGTTTGTGATCGTTGTTATTGTATTAGAGCTGTGTGTGTCCTTTGTTCAAGTGTGTTTTGCAGATTTCCTTTTTATCACTATACTCTTGTGTTATTAGTTTAAAGCCAGTTATGATTGAAGACTATATGTTTTGATGTATGCCTGTATATGTTAATGATATGGAATTTTGTAACTATTGTTTATTTAATTAATTACATTTTGTTTCAAATAATAAAATTAAAAACTTGCAATGAATTAATTAAAATATTATCTATATTTTTGACAATTATAGGTCAATGAAGCAATTACTTTAGGCCCTTTTATTTTTAAAAATTTTTCATCTTTAGATTTATTTTAATAATATTTTTAAAAACTCAAATTTTGAAAGACCAATAATTATCATAATACAAAAATATTTTTATTTAATATTTAATCAATGTAATTTAATTTTAGTTAAGTTTTAATTTTTAAAATAATATAGTAAGATATTAAATATTTTATTTATTTTATTTTATATAGTATTTATTTATTTTATTTTATTTCCTATAATTATTAAAAAAATATAATATGAATGCAATATATATATATATATATATATATATATATATATATATTGGTGCTAATTTAAAAGGTCGTATATTTATTATAATTATATTATATTTGTAATGATAAAAACTCATTAAAAAAAAACCAAAGAAAAGCTAAGCCCCTAATCTTTTTATAATTAGGGTTGCTCCTTTTTTTTTGCTCCTCTTTTCCCTCTCTTTCTTCTTCCTGCCGTCACCACTCGAACCACCTGATCTCTCTGTTGTTCACGTCGTCTGTCCCCTGGCTGAGAAGTTGAGGCAGAGTGGGGCTGTGATTCTGGGCAAAGCTAGCCTGATTGAGTGGGCTAACATTCGATCAAGAGGTGCTCCGAATGCTTGGTGCGCTCGTAGCGGCCAAGCCGGGTAAGTGCTAGTTTGTCCCTTGAATCTTCCCTATTTTTTCTGCTTTATTTATTTATTTATTTATTTTCTGCTTGTCCCTTGATCTATCCTATTCTATTGTCCTTATCATGTTTATAAAACGGACCTGAAATTACAAGTAAAAATTTAGTTATTTGTTAGTTGTGTGGATAATTTTTTTAAAAATGTATTATATTTAATCTTTTTTTAAAAACATGTTAGAAGGCATTGTTGTCATTGCGTTGTTTGTGGTTAAATACTAATCATGATTTAGGAAAAAATGTCATTAATAAAGTTTAGGTGACGAACATATTTTACAACAACTGTAACCAGAAATAGTAACTTTTAGCATTTAGATAAACATTTAATCTTAGTTTTTAAAGTATATATGTGAGAAAACAAACCAATATAAATTAGAAAAAAAAAACTCATTTTCACACCTTTTATAGTAATTTTGTTTAACTATAGAAGAGTGATATTTTATCCTAATTCACCGTGCATATATTGTAGCATACTGTATAAAATTATAGATATTATATCAATACTGCTCATTCACTGTTCATGATTCTCCTTGTGAGAGGATGTCGTTTTCCTCCTTCTAAAGTTGGGGTGGTGATCGTGTATATCATAGGATTCTAATCGTCCCATGTGATGTTTGACTAAATTCTTAGTGGGTTGTTAAGTCACCATAACTATCTGTCCCTTGACTAGGGATGTAAATGGGGTGGGGAATCCCTCGCCTCGGGGACCCGCCGGCAAGGTGGATTCCTCGAATAACCCTCCCGGGAGGCGGGAACGGGAAAAAATCCCTCCCCGCTGGGCGGGCAGGGGCGGGAGGGCATTCCCGCCTCTGGGATTCCCCCGATTTTCAATAATATATATATATTGAAAAATAACTTATATGATTATTTATCTATTTTTTTAAAAATTCAATATGAATATAAGATTATAAGGACTAAGTATTTGGATTTTTAAAAAATATATTTTTTTGGTATTTATTAATAATATTTTTAGACTTTTTAGTAATACTAGTGTTACTCTAGTGTGATGTACGTAATATAATTATATTTAAAATTTTTAAAAAATTTAATAATATTTTTGTATAAAAAATTAAGATTAGATAAAAATAAGCTATTTATCAACTTTTTAAAGATATAATATTTTTTTAAAAAATTAATTTTATTATATATTATGAGATAAAAATAATAAAAAAATTAGTTTAAAAATAATATAATTTAGTATTATGTTATAAATATTTTAATATTATTAAAATAATATCGATAAAAATTTTATAAGAAATTGACAAATGTCAAATAGGTTCTACTTTTAATATATATATATATATATATATATATATATATATATATATATATATATATATATATATATATATATATATATACATAGATTATTAGAATTTTATATAATAAAAAAAGTGGGCGGGATTCCCCGACTCTGGGGATCCTCCTGGGGAGTGAGTAGGAGGAATTTTTTTCCTTCATGGGAATTTGAGGCGGGAATCCCTCACTGGCCGGAAGCGGGATGGGGATGGGGACGGGGATCCCATTCCCTCGCCCCGCCCGCCTCACCCCATTTACATCCCTACCCTTGACACCCTTTGTGGGTGATGTTTTACACCTTGTAGATATATATATATATATATATATATATATATACCCAAAATGATATTAACTTATACGGGGAAGTACCAAAAAAACCCTCAATACTTTTAAGAATTCTTTTTAATCCCCCCAATGTTTGTGTTTCCTCAGGAGTCCCTCCTTTTTGTGCAAATTTCTTTTCAGCCCAAAAGCAATTGACAGAGGCGACGGAGGCATTAAATCGGTTGTGAAATGACTTTGCTACCCCTGAGAGAAGTTGTGTGCGTTGAATTAAATGCGGTTGAATTCGGAGTGGTTGAAATGACGCTTTTAACCCTCGGGTTTTTTTCCTTGGGGAACCATCAAGCGGATGGTCTGGATCACGAATCATTGGGATTCGGGAACGAAACCCTATTTTCCAACCGGCGCATCCTTTCGCCTTCTTCTTATATCGGTGGAAAAAATTGAAAATCTTTTTTCGCTCATTTCCTCTCTGCAAAACCTCGCTTCGAGATCGCCACGAGTTTCATCCCCGGTTTCCATTGCAGAGTTGTTCTTCGGCAAAGATCTCCGGCGACATTCTGTGAAATCTTGGCGATTTACCTCAAGTGAAAAAGGCTGCACGCAGGTGAGAAGACATATCTGATTGCTGTTGAAGGAGGGTTATCTGAGTGGCTTTCCCTATTTTCTGTGTAATGTTGTGTGATTCCTTTGATAATATCAACATTCTTGTGTAAAGTTTGTCACTTTTCTTGTGTAGACCGCCTAGTTTGACGGTGTACTATTATTTTTTTATCTTTTTAGTGATTGAGTCTCGTGGTTTACCTTTTTATATAGATCGAAGATGGAAACAATTCTTGTAAACGCTCGGTGTTATTTGAGCCCAATTGTTGAAACCATTGCAGAGTTGAAAAAACAAATGAACAAAGTGCATCGGGAGATACTCCATGGTACGCGCTTGCCCATTTTATGGACGCCACTCCCCTGCACTTTCAAGAGTGATGGGTTCTGATGCGGTATTGCAATCAGTACGATGCGAATGTACCAAATGTTTACGATAGGACAAAAGTATGCTCCCTGCTCGAGCGTAAGATGTCGCTCCTCATCCTAGGGCCCTCGCTGCCATAGAGATACTATATCTTTCAAGCACCTAGAGGGTCCAAATGAATTTGAGAAGAACTTTCTGTATAAAATGCACAACCATCACCGAGATGCAATCAAAGATAACCTACTGAGAATTGTACGCAGTAAACACGGCGAGGAGGAGACCTTTGTGAAACTCCTGGTGGCGTACTTCATGACAATGATTCTGTTCCCCAACACTTGTCTAAATGCACCACCATTTGTAGCAAGGTACGTCGATGATCTGGGGTCACTCGGCCGTTACGCATGGGCGCATGCTACTCACAAGTGGATGATGGAAGACATCCCTGCGACAGCCGGCCGTGTCAAACTTCGTTGTAAAAGAAAGTCCCCTAGTCCAGGGTGTTTGAGAGGTTGCTCCATTGCTCTGATAATTTGGTTTTATGAGGTAACGGGCAGTGTGAAGAAACAAAGAATAGGCCAGTCACCCTATCTCATGTGCTATGGAGATTCCAGTTTCATCAAGTAGGCGTCTATCGAGCCGCTTCTGAACACAATCAAAGGAAGAAAAGTAAGTTAATCCTATTGCTGTCGAAAATGATTGGTAATTTGGATGAATGTGTTATTTCTAGTGTTTTACAATGTTGTACTTTGTACATTACTAGATTGATGTGTATAATATTATGTTCCTGTATATACTATCGAATTTGTTGTGTATATTTTATTGTTTTCTGTGTATATTATAGAATTCTTGTGTATAATATCGAATCCTAACATTACGATGTTTTGTGTTTACTTACCAGCTAACGACGAGGAGAATATGTTAGTTGGTAATATTAAGTATGATCAGAAGCAAACCCCTAGCAGAACATCGCCATCAGGCTACTATACAAGGCAGTCCCGACAACAAATAAAGCCCCCGATCGCTGGGAAAAAGCCAAGCATTGAGCTAACAAAGAAGCGACGCTAGAATCAATCTCCTCCAACCACCCTTGAAGAAATTGGCCATCGATAGTCATCGGTAGAAAGGCCGGAGGAGGTTCCGCAAGGTGCCGATGAAATGCGGCGGTTATTGCAACAAGTATTATCAGAGTTCCGTGATCTGCGAGCTCGTATAGATGAGCATGAACGCGAAGATTCAAAGCGAAAAAGGTCTGAGTCACTGTCACCGTCTCGGGATTCAGTACTCCCTGTGAAGGCACCGGATATCAGTCGTCCCCATTCGTTAGGACCGTCCCCTACTTCTGGCTTTAGGTTTAAAAGGGTAGCATGGCATTGGAAAAAGAAATGTACAGCCAATGCGGAAATCCCTACACAGCAGGATGAAGAAGCTTCTGAGGATGTTCACATTCCACTAACAGCTACTCAAGAAGAAGAGGTAGAAGCTACATCACAGGTCCCCACATCTTATCGGTCCGTCCGTGGTGATGAAATTCCAGCTCTTGAAGCAGGAATAGATGATAATCCGACTCATGGTCTGCCTCCTCAGGTGGCCACGGATGAAATTCAGTCTCACGTCCTACCTCCTGAGGCCCTAGTGGCCACCCAGATCCCAGTAAAGGCTGAAGATACACATCAAAGCAGTCCACCTCCGAATAGAACTCCACCAAAATGAGCCCAGTGAATAAGACACCGCCAAAGCGGGTTCAGCTAAAGAGAGCCCCATCACCGAAAAAAACCCAACCAAAGAGAGTTACAAGGAATAGGGGCCCAACACAGAAGAACAAACCGGCTGAAAAGATTTCCATCTCGAGTGATGACACCGAAGATAATGAGGAGGCACTAGCATTACGCGTTGTAGACGCATTACTTCAGTCCCTGAACGATTTGAGAAAGGAAAAACCGAGAGAAGCACCGCTTACGGTGGTTACATACGAGCAATTCGAAAAAACAATCCTCACCATCTTCCTCAACACACACGTCGACGGGTACTTTTCTTCTGTGTATATATATGTGTACATGTTTAAATTATATATTAGTTTGTGTATAAATATTACTTTCTTGTGTATAGATATACTTTCATGTGTATAAATATTACTTTCCTGTGTGTATAATTAGTTTCCTGTGTATACTTATGTACGACTTTGTGCTTTTTTTATCTAGCTCCGTCATCTGGAGGGATGATAAAGACTACGGGTATACCACCAGTGTCCATCTGTTCGTCCTCCTCGATGGGAAGGAAAATGTCCACGATGATGTATTGGATGCCCTCATACTCATGCTCCGTGTGGAATTGCTAACAAATCCATTGGTATTCAAGAAACGTGGTGTTGTGACAAGGCCCCTAGCTCTTGCTATACAGAAATTGCAATTTGCAGTGGAACAGACAGTGTACTTGATGGAAGATGTCATATACGGGTACAAGGAAGCTGACCTTATACTTATACCAATCTTGCTTCATGGGCATTACCATCTGCTCATTTTGGACAATGAGAAGCAGAAGTACATGCACTACTCGTCCCTCAGGTCAGACATTTACGATTCTGACGCCCTCTATTTAGTGACTGACACGTTCCATTAAATTGTTCAGCAGGATCTCTTTGAACTATGCATCGAGGTCAACACATCCAGTAATCCATTTCAACACACTTGAGCATGTGTGGGACTACCCCAGCAGGCACCCAGCACCGTTGATTGTCCGGTGTTTTGCATGAGATATATAGAACAGCTTCTAAACGGGGATAAATTGTCTATTTCACAGTTGGACGTTCAAATCCTCCACCTCCGCTATGTCGCTCGTATACTAATAAACGTGATGAAGAGAAAAATAATACCAAGCACTAGTATGAAGACTGACGCCGAAGGTTAAAAGGAGGACACCGGGAAGAAGGACAACCAAGGTGAGAAGGAAATAGAATGTGAGAAAGAGTCCGTCGGGGGAAGGACGGCCAGGGTGAGAAGGAAATAGATTGTGAGCAGGAGGCCGCTGGGAAGGATAACGAAGGTAATAAAGAAAGAGACAATGAGAAAGAGGTCGCCGGGGAAAACGACAAAGATAGGGAGGGTGATAAGGAGGCCGCCGAGGAGGACACCTAATGTGAGAATGAAAGCAAAGGAGAAAAGGAGGCTGTTGGGGAGGACAAGGAAGCCGCCAGAGAGGACAGAGAAGGTGACAAGGAGGCCGCCGGGAAGGATAGCGAACGTGAGAAGCACACAGAAAGTGCCTTAGCCGCCGGCGGGGAGAAGAACGATCACGGTGAGAAGGCCACCGAAGGTGACAAGGATAAGAATGAATCAACTAATAAAGATGCTACCCCCCATGAAGTGAGGCAGGAAAAGGAGAACCAGGAGAATGCCCGAATATTGAACACCGACACAACTGTTTATATATAAATAATATAACGCATGTCCTAATAAAATTCAATGTCCTAATGGAAACCAAATTCCAATTTAATTTAAATTCTAATATATCCTAATCATAGATATATTTAGAATTAAAATTTAAATGTTCCAATCTTAATCTTAATTGATTATTTGGTTGTCTTGGACTAGAATGCAAATTCCAGGGTAAATAAAAAATGAAAATTACAAAATTACCCTTGAGAACATATCTCGAGGCATAATTGCAAAATTACAAAATTCCCCTTGAGAACATATCTCGAGGCAATCTTAAATCTTAGGATAGCCCAGATACGTATCTCGAGGCGATCCTGAATTTTGTATCTCCTAAGAACATATCTCGAAGCAATTTGAAAAAAGTGCAAATCCCGAGGCACCTAAGCACATATCCCGAGACAAATTGAATTTTTATTAAAATTAAATTTCAAAAAATAATAATAATAATAATTAAAAATTTTAAAATTTGAAATTTGAAATTTCGTTTTATCCTCATCCCTTTGTTGTAATTTGACGGAGGGGTTGGTGTCAAAAAAGATAAGATCCAGGATTTTCTTTTAAAAAGAGGGGGGGCCGGCAAGAACGAAAAGGAGGATTTTTGAGAGAGGATTAAAAATAGACAAGAAAAAAAGGTTCTTCAATTTCTCTCTTGTTTTATTCATATAAATATATATATAAATATATATATATATATAAAGAGATTTGCTCGCCGTTCGTCGCCGGTGTCGGTGCTACTCTTCATCGCTGCGGCATGCTTGAATGGCTGAGATAATGCCGCCAACCATGCCGCAGCCGCTGCTATTGCCACCGTTACTGTTGCCTGCTACCACCGTAGCATGCTTGGATGGCTGAGATAATGCCGCCAAGCATGCTACTGTCGCCGCTCATTGCCCGTTGCCTTGTGGTCCTCGCCGCTGCTGCCACTACTGCTCCGCGAGATGCAAAAGAAAAGCTAAAAGTCATTAGATCTCTGTCATGAGATTTCAAAAGATAGATCAGATGGTCCAGGCTAACGTTCCTTCCACTTTCATGAAGGTCCATCTTCGCTTTTGCCGGCTCTTAGTCCGCTAATGATTGAATTGCTGGAAGTCATCCTCCCTTTGGAGCTTTCGACATTAATTCATTGCTTTTTCCTTCTCTCAAGACCCTCGTCTATGATGTTCCCTCCGCAGTCAACATAGTTGCACTCCGATCCTTTTAGATGATCCTTGACGCTTCGTGACTCCAAGCTGAAGTTTTAAAAAGTCATGCTAAGAAGAAAGCAGAGATAGTTATCACTGGCCATTCATCAGGTGGTGCATCAGTCCTTGTTGTAAGTCAAGTTGTCTGGAAAAATCATCTCAAAAATTGATGACGTAAAATCATAATGTTCCTTTTGTATCACTTTTGAGTCTTTTCTTATTGGAGATAATCTTTTCTGTCAGGCTCTCCAGCGAGAGGACTAGTCTAGTTGTTTCTCACACTTTGTTATGACAATAGATATCGTTCTGTGGATTCCATTGACCCCTTTGGCATCTTTGAAGGAGGAATTGCATTTTTATTTTTACAAATTCTCCGCTCTAAAAATCATCCCTGCTTTAAGCTCTAACTCATTTGAAAACTCTCAGCTATTGTCCAGGTTCTACTTCACCATTTTTTTTTTGAAATGCGCTAGCCATATCCAATCTTGTTTGTCTATGGGGTGTGCAACTTCTTTGTTGGGAAACTTGTCTAGTTTCATCAAATTTAGTCCATACAAGCTTTTTGGGACGTATGTCGTCTGTTGTAATAATGGGAGACTAGTTAGAGTCAAGAATTCAGATGCTATATTCCAAATGTTATTCTACTGTCTCAGAGAAGAGAAGGCGGATGACCCGTACCGAGGTTTTAAGGAGCATTTGCAGCATGAGTCTAAATTTAAAAAAAAAAAAGTTATTTGGAAGCGTGAAATGTGGTTTATGGAGATTAATTGCAAGCAAATGAATTGTTCTCGAGCGAGATGAACCCAGATGAAATGCCATTAGTTGAAACCTTCTTAAATGATCTTAACATGGGCAAAGAAGCTTGGTTACATCTTCGTGCTGCTGTTGAGTGGGAGATGCAGAAGTTTAGAAATAAGAACGGAATCGATGCAAATTATAGCAAAATTCAAGAAGCCTTGAAATGCTCTCGACAACTACCGGTCTATGTGTGAGTTGCGTGGGCTATGCTATGGGATGCATTTTAATTGTCCTCCAAGATTAGTAAATGTACATTATTGTCAAAATTCAAGAAGCCTTGAAATGCTCTCGACAACTACTGCTTGTATTGTGATTGATGATCTCCTCCTATGTCATCCTTTCAATATATATATATATATATATATATATATATATGCCCCTAAAAGCATGCATACATGCATGGCACATAAAAATGATGAATGAAATAATGAGAAGCATGCAGGGAGAAAAAGCATGCATACTCACTAAAAATAATAAAAAAAAGGCCAGTCATGCATACCCACGTGAATCAATAAAAAAAATATATAAAAAAGTGGCCAGGCCCACCATTAGTAAATAATGAATATGGGTTCCATATATATATATATATATAAATATATATATATATAAGGGAAAATTATTTTTAAGTCCCTGAAACTTTTTAAACTTCCTCCAAGGTCCTTCTGACAAAACTAAAGTCCCCGTCCGTCCTTCCTTTATAGTTTTTGTACTCGTTCGTCCCTTCCGTCACCCCAAGCTGTGATATTTTTGTTTAATCCCAAAAGTACCCTTGAAAAAGTTTGGAGGGACTAATGGCGCCAAGTCAAATCACAGCATGCTATTGTACTGCAAACCTGCTTTGGAAGTTGCATTCTTCTTCTACTTGTATCTTGATGAAGAAGCTGGTGTTCTGGTCCATATTGTTTCCATTCTTGAGCCTCTTCATGTAAAGAACCAATTCTATCTTCGTTCATCGTCTCCGTCTCCCCAGTCCGGAGAAGCTATCCAGTGCAACGTTACACCAGCTGCAAGGATCTCACCTTGAGCATACCGTATGTTAACGATATCGTCTACCTAGAGATTTTGTTCATATTATTATCTTATTTTTATCAACCACCATGTTCAGAAGGTGGTAGTTTATGACTAAAGGTTTTTTTGTTTTGTTGCTGTAGTGGCTTAATGGACATGTTTTACACTGTTGTGAAATATAAGGGAGAGGATTGTGTGTTAGATTTAACCATCTTGAGTGGGTGGGAATTATTATTGGAAGAAATATGTACGTATTGGCACCTTCAAGCTTCATCGGTCAAAGTTAAGTATATAATTCCGATGAGCGAAGACGAGTGGCTTCCATTAGTTCCAAAGATGACTTCAAACAATGTGCAACATTCACCGGTTATTCAAAAATAAACGTGGTTGATATGTTGGTAGAGACCGTGGATAGTAACACGTAAGACAACTCGGGTCATCGAGACCATCGTAAATATCATATATCTTTTATTCTTTCATTTTTGTAAATCTCTGCTTAGCGATAGATGTTGTCCTTCTATTCGATTTTAATGGTGTACACATGTGATACGATTGATTGTTATCGTCGGTTTTTTGCGCATTAAAAACATTTTCGTATTTATTCACTTTAGATTGTAGTTAGTTTTTCGGTTTTGTAGTTTAGATTTTTTTGCTTTTCCGTTAAGATTTTTGGTAGAAAGAATTCAATTTTACTGATGTTTCGTTTTATTTATTGAACTAACAACTTACTTTTTTTCCATCATACTAGGGAAACATTGTCAATGCTACCTGCCAGCTTTTACATGGAGGACCTTTAACAATAAGTAATCCGACAAGAGATTCGAGTCGAGTTTACTATGATTGGTCATCATTTTGAAAATGCGAAAGACTTTAAGGATGCATTGTGTGACTTAGCCGTCAAACGCAATTTCAACTTTCGGTTCATAAAGAACGATAAAGATAAAGTGACTGTGACATGTGCTGATGAAGATTGTCAATGGCGTGTTCATGCCTCAAGAGACGGAAACCTTCCTACATTCAGGATTAAAACAACATAACATGAACACACATGCGGTGGGGGCATCAACACACCATTTCACTCGACAGTATCAAAGAAATGGGTTAGTAGGAAGGTAGTAATGAAATTACGTGATCGGCCTCTGTACCGAGTAGTGGATATACAACGAGATATATTACGTGATCGGCCTCTGTACCGTATAAACAAGCCTGGATGGGTAAAGAGTTAGCAAAGGGAATTCTTCATGGCAGTGATATAGCAAGCTATGATCTGTTGGTATGGTATGCAGCAAAAGTTTCTGAAACTAACCCAGGTAGCGTCGTTATTATATTGTGAACAGATAATAAATAAGTAAACAAGTTTGCCAAATTGTGAACAGATTGGTGTGAAACAACATTACAATTGTAAATATTAATTTCATACCGATACTTATGAGTACTATATTGTAATATTAAAACCGAAATTAGAATATTCATGAGTACATGATAAACTATGCATACCTTCTTGCCCTCTAGTGAATCAATCAAGGCACTAACAGCAGCTTGTTTCTTGTAACTACCAACACCATAACATAGAATGCGTGGTGTCCTTCCAAAGTGAATCTTCTTCCCGTTACCTGTAACTTCATAAAACCAAATGATTAATGCCATAGTACAACCCCTTACGTATCTTGTCCTTGATTGCTTCCCGGCACATCTCTCTTTCACACGAGCGGCTGCGAGAGGTACATCATCCATCATCTATTTATGTGTAGCTTATGTCCATGCGTACTGTCCTATTGTTGATAGATTGTCCACATAGTAGGGTAACCATGCCGGTGATGAACATGAAGTTGTGGGGAAAAGGAGAAATCCTAGAATGTACACTAATAAAAGCTTCACAAAACTTTCTTCTTTCTTGCTTTCTCTTCTTACCACCATGTTCATTAATGACCTCACCAGACAGTCCCTGTTTCGGTCTACTCCTTTACTGAAGTATTCCTCTTCAAATACAGAATGCTCCTTTTTTTTCTTTTGAAGTCAATGACAGTGCCATCACATTGTAATCCTAATATTAATGAAACATCTTCGGCCTTGAATTGCGTAAAAACTATCCCCCAAATGGAATGTGTTGCTCCTTTTCATCAAACATCCGCATTAATGCATCCAAAACACTCGCGCTCTAGGGACTATGGGCTCAATGTCCATGAGGGTGGGTCGAATGGTGTCCTTCAAGTATATCCCAATGCCTTCGTGTCATCATCTTCTTCAAGCTGGTTGATGGTATCAACAAGCGGTGCTAAATAACAACGTCCGTTCACAAGATTTCCTTAATTGTCACCCATAATCTTCCTAATCACACAAACAAAAACAAACTGGTCAGGGCGACATATACTTATTGAATAACAAAAGTCATAACCCACTATATCTTTCCCAAACAATATAAATTGCCCATAATATCAACAAAAAAACTCACAGGTCAAGCAATTGTCATCCAGTAATTGAACAGAACAACAAAAAAATGTAAACAATAACCAACGATAGTAATCCTATTCATAATAAAAAAATGCATGAATCCTAAATGTTAATGATCCATTCACATCTTCTTTGGTTCTAAATGTTAATCATCCATTCATAATACAACTAAAGAGATACAATCTTGTCGGTAACAGGAATGTTAGCTAAAAAAAAAAATTGAACATCAAATACATTTGTAAATACTGGCCCTAAAATAAATTCCACATGTTGAAATCAACGTTATTAGAGAGATTCTGCAGCACATAAGACATTTGTTTTCATGCATTCGATGCGGATTTATTCATTACAAGCGAAATTAGGGCACAAACCTATTGTACAAACTAACTACACACTCAAATTTCATGTCTTCGTCAAGAGATTTCAAGGAATTTCGTGGCTTATGAACAATGATAATCCAATTTAACAAACAATAAACTATAAATGCAAGATAAGACTAACCAAAGGGTGTTGGCCTCTAATGCCGTCGGCATTCGAACCTTTTTTCCCTTCAGTGTCCAAACAGAAGGCAAGGATGCTCTCAAGCTTTCTCCTTCTCTCCGGTAGCAGTGACACGAACGCCGGCCGGCTGAGATATGGTCGTTAAATGGAGGAAGACGAAAAGGCTTTCTTTTCTCGGGAGAAGAAGAAATGAGTATGGGGATGTGATGTGATGGTTACTTTAACTATTTTACATTTTCAAAATTTTATAACCAACTGAGGGCAATCCCGTCATTTTACTCTGTTTTTAACACCGTTAGTGGACTGTTGGACTTGAAAGTATTTCTATAGAAAAGGGGGGACTTATAAGGGATATGGAAAAGTCAAAGGACTTTTTACTCCATTGACAAAATGGGAGGGATGCTCCATGCAATTCCTCTATATATAAACATATATGAATATATATATATATATAATTGAGGACATATAATTGAGGACATGATGAAAGCATCCACGTATGCATGGGGACAAAAAAAATATATATAAAAAAAAAAAATTGATGGAAAGCATGCTATAGTCTTGAGACATGCATGCATGGGAAGATATATATAAAAAATAAAATAATAAAATAATAATAATAATAATAAAATATGCATGCGCATATTCATGGCAACAAATATATATAATGAGAAAAACAATGATGATGAAGCATGCATACATGCCTGGCATATAAAAATGATGAATGAAATAATAAGAAGCATGCAAACAAAAAAAAATGGGAAATGATGCAAAAAAATAAATAAATAAATAAATAAATAAATGAAATGAGAAGTATTAAATATATTTGAGAAACATGTCATATGGGCATTCAAAAATGCAGACATGCATAAAGAGGTGGCCACCATTAAAAAATAAATAAATAAATAAATAAATAAATAAATAAATATATATATATATATATAAAGGCATGCATTGTATACGTGCATGAAAGCAAAAATAATAACAATAATAATAGCAAAATGCCTACGTGCATGAGATGAGAAATGAAAAAAAAATGGGATAAAAATATAATGGGCCCACCATAAAAATGAAAAATGATGAATGAATATTTACCATCATTATATCATGCTATGCATGCATGCAAAAATCGTTTTGGGTTTAAAAAAAAATGAAAAATGATGAATGAATATTTACCAACATTATATCATGCTATGCATGCATGCAAAAATCGTTTTGGGTCATACGTGATTAGTAAAGATGGATATTGGTGATGTTGAAAAGATGGTGACTAAAATGATACGAATTATAATGACTATGGGATGTGTAGCAATGAAGGAAAAAGGGTTCAGCTAATACATCAAATACTGATGGCATTTACCAGAGCAACAACAAAATTACTTGGTCAGAAGCTATAACAAGAATGTTCAATTCACGGCAGCGGAATTCTTTTTCTTAGAAAGATGGAAACGATATATATAAGGCCGTAATGAGAAAGACTTTTCAAAACAATGGAGGGACATGCAATGCGGTGACAAAACATAGGTAGTGGTGAATCTCAAGGCAATAACGAGATCTAAAAATGGCAACAAGGCATATGCAGCTGCAGGCAACGCAGTGACAAGGCACAGGCAGCGGCGATGATAAAAATATACATATACATATATATACATATAAGTGATGTAATAAATATATAATTCGCAAATTCTCTTGTCCCTTTACTTGTACTTTTGCCCTTAATCGGAGGTTCCTAAGATTTCTAATCTGGGGTAATTAATAATAGGGCTTGCCCCTATTAGAAATGGAAGAACCCACGAAACAAATATGATATTTGTGCTTCGATATACTATATAGTGTCTTTTTCAAGATGTCGGACATGTATTTTCAATCCCACAACAACCATTAACCTAAACAATTATCCAGCTGTAACTGCGCAGGAGTTTGACAATGCTGTGGGCGAGGATGTTGAAAAAATTGTATAAGGTACTGGAAACAAACATGAACAGTTATGATATTACATGTGAATTCTTGCATTTGTAATGACTATGCTTGTTTGTAATTGAAAATTTCGTTATGCAATTACATTTCATACATGCAAAATAGCCATAGATTATGGATGTAATACATGGCAAAATATATTCCATACACAGTAATGCTAAAGTATACATAGACAAATTCATTTCATACACAACAAAATTTAAATATACACAGAAATTGAGGTTTACACACACAAACAGAAGAAACAAAACAGGTAAAGCAAAAAAATTAAAAAGGTCATGCTAACGAACATACGAAAGAAAAATCAAATATCATATGCTACCGTTAGGTTTAGCATGGTCAGTTCGCTATGACTGCATTACATAATAGCCGATTATGACCACTTTCGTGGCACCGGCTACAATCTAATTCACGGGCATCAAAAGGCTTGTGCCTCTATTCTCTTCCTCCTTGGACTGCCTGGCCGTTTCTTTGATATTGGTGGCCTAAGTCGCAGTTGACGATTGTCGTCAGATGGTTTGTCACTGTCAGGAACAAGGGATATTGGATTCGCATAGACCCAATGATACCATTCCACTGTGATGTAATAATCAACATAAGAATGGACATTCATATCTGTTTGCATAATCGTGACACATGCATGCTTGCACGGTAGGCCATGTACTTCCCACCTCCTATATGAACACTGACAAGACTGGAGGCTGATTGCGTTGTTGTTATTGTCAATGACTTCGTATGTGTCTTCGGTAGACCACCCTACTCTGAGGAAACGACTATCATCAATGATTTGATCAACTTTTTTCCGTATTTCAGGACATAGGTGTGTATCCCACCTGTTGGATTGTTCTCGTCTTTCGGCTAACATATTCATAAGTTTAAACCCGAAAAAAGACAGTTACACAGGAAATCAATATGTATAAACAGAAATATCTATTTATACACGGTAAAGTAATAGTTATACACATAAACATAAATATATACACAGTTAACATAAATATATACACAAGAATCCAATATAACACACCGAAACGCTCATATATTACAAGCAAACACATAACCACAGTAGGTAACTAACCTGATAGAATCAACCATGCTTGTTACTGTTAGATGTCGTGCCTCTTTAATCCAAGCATTGAAGGATTCTGCCACATTGGAATACATCTCGCACCATCGCATTCCTTTAAATAAAAAGTTCGACCAATGATCAACGTCGGACTTATTCATCAATGAAGAGTGTGCGTCGGGCGATAGACATGCAAGTTCACGAACTGCATCATCGAACTCTTTCGAAGTGTATGCGTACGCAATTTTCACGATTATTGCCCAGCATTGCATTCGCAAAGATTTACCGGGGCTAGAGTTGGTCTTCATGAAGTTCGCCTCCAAATGATGTAGGCAATAGCCATGTGGTGATGAGGGGAAGACTCGCGTGACGGCATTGACCAAGCCCTTCGATCGATCTGATATAAATGTAATAATTTTATCGTAGGTATTTTGACCGTACAAGGCCTCCCCAAGAGTAGCAAGAAACCAAGTCTAGTTCTCATCAGTTTCGTTGTCGACGATAATAAATGCTACACGGAATAGACCATCATTGCCATCTTTTGTTGTTACCCCTAGTAGAATCCCACCATACTTGGCCAGTAAATGGGTTCCATCAATAAAAAGTAATGGCCTGAACCCATGCTTGAGACCCAATAAACAAGCCCCGAATGAAAAAAAAAACACGCTTGAACCACTCGCCGTCTTTGTCAATGGTAACAACGCTACAAGGATTTGTCTCGGATATTTTATCTGCGTACCATAGAAGCAAATCATAGCTACTAATCTCACTACCATGAATCACCGACCTCGTAACCTCCTTCCCCATCCAAGCACGCTTGTATGGAAGATGAACACCGTGGTCACGCAATATGTCTTTCTGTATGTCAACAGCTCAGTATAATGGTGTTTCTTTTAATTTATGTATGACACGTTTAGAAATCCACTTCTTGCTTGCTTTTGGATGTGCTGAAGTACCAATTCCTCCACCACAAATGTGAGTTGCTTGCATTGTCTTCAACCGGAACATGTCATGAATTCTCTCTTTAGAAGCATGCATTTTCATTGGCATTCCTTAGCAGCGCACCTTACAGTCACCCAAAGTTTGTCATTTTTTATAAATGTAAAGTCAAAATTTTTCCTTATAGCATAGCTTCGCAGCCAATCTTTAAAGTGGTCTGCATTCTCAAACCATTGGCCTACTTGTAAAGTGGAACCATTATGTGTATCGGTAAACCCGGCAATACTGAGCGCCTTAGAAGAATTATGTTGGGACAAAAAACTATCGCCATTGGGGTTGGCGCTGTCTGACAACGACCCTCTGCGTTAAAAAAATACATGCAATCAATAATAATACACAGGAAACATAGATGTTACACATGAAACAAATATTATACATAAAAAAGAGATATTATACACAGGAAACAGTTGTTATACATGGGAAATCGTTTCTCATACAACACCATATAGTAATACACATGAAATATTTCTTATTTACAGTTTCATCATATAGAACAAAGGAACACAAAAAATAAGTAACCAGCAAGATCAGTGATTGTAGTATTTCGATGGGATCAAGAAGGCCTGGTTTCCATCAGCAGAGACACTCATATCCTCGATGATGATGTCTACGACAAATTTGTTGAAACTATGATACATATGACAAATGCGTTCAAAATCGGTGTCAGACTCAATTGGGCAAAGCGTTCTGTATACATCAGACATTACGAACTTGACTCTCACTTGAGAAACATCTACGGCCCAGCGTGCACATATTTCACCCATGACTGACTCCCATGAACTTAAAACGTTGAATTGAAGCACATGTAATGTTTCCATTTTTAATGACGCTGACATGAAATTGCAAAAAGCTTGTAAGAATCTACATACCAAAAAAAATGACAAAAATGAAGAAGCTTGTTATATTATAGATGCAAGAGCATGGAAAATAACATGAAGAAGAAGAACAAGAACAAGAAGAACAAGACAAGATGAAGACAAGAAGAAGGTTAACGAGATGAAGAAGAAGTAGGTTAAGAAGATGAATAAAATGAAGACAAGATGAAGAAAACGAAGGAGAAGAACATGAACAAGATGAACAACAACAACAACAACAACAACAACAACAACAACAACAACTTGCGTGTAAATATCTTCACTTCAACCTAACTAAACAAGATGGAAGGCGAAATTGAAGCTTCGGCAAACAAATCGAGATAAACAAAGAGAAGTTAAAAAAACAATGGCAACAAGAAGAAGAAAGAGTGAAATATCACCTTTTCTCTGACAAACAAGCTATTGGAAGATATGACCATACTTTACATTAAATGTAATGTGACTTGGAGGGAAACTTTTTGAATTTTTTTTTCCTTCTCACATGGGTACATGGGCAGTTCAGTCATTTTACCTCCACTTAACTGACGGAAGTAACAGTAAGGGCTAAAGAGAGCTTGCCCTAAAAAAGATAGGGATGTAGGGGGAAATGAAATTGTCAGAGGGACTGCAATGAAAGTTTGAAACTTATCAAGGACTTTTAGGTAATTTTCCCTTTATTTTATTTGTAACACAAATTTTATTTTTTTAAATTAATAATTTAATAAAAATAATGACATCACCTTTTTCAAAAATAAATAAATAAATAAATAATGGCAGCAAATAGTAAATGAAACCCTATATATATATATATATATATAAAAGTGAATAAACCATTATTTTATTGAAATAAAAAAAACAAACCAAACACAAGCAAACAAGAAAAACAAAAAAATAATAAAATTTACATGGAATTTTAACAATATTGCATATTTGAAAAGGAACCAATGAACACGTGCCAAGTGAGCCAAGTCAAATCAGTAGGTCGGAAAAGTTGGTGCGCTTACGGAGTCGCATGGCAGCTGGAGTTCTTTGGTTGGGCTGTCTCTGGGCCCACTGGGTCGATTCCCCGGCCCACTTCATGACAACCTGGCCTTGTTAGCTCCCTGTTTGATTTGATCTTTTTCTTTATTTCTTTATTTATTTATTTATATATTTATTTTTTAAAACTATTTTCCACCGACTCATCTTTCAAATTGATTTACATAAACGGAGACTAATATTAGCTTTTTAATATAACAAATTCAAATTCTCATATTTGTTTTATTCTACTCTACTCAAAAGCCAAAGTTTTACTAGAAATTAGAGATTTATTTATAGAATATTATTTAAGTTATATAGTAAACTTTTTAAATGTTAACACACACATATATGCATTATTGAATTTAAGCTTTTTTTTAAATGAAGAAAATATTATGAATTTATTAGATTTTAATTGTGAAGAAGTCATTGGACATGAGAACTTGAATCCACTTGGTCCTCTCACATTTGCAAGTTTTTTTTTTAGAGTAGAATGGATAAACCACAACTTTATTAAAAAAAATAGAAAAAAAAACAATACAAACATGAGAAAAAAGAACAATAGAAACAACAACACACAAAGAGCAAAGAGGCTTACACCAGTGGTGAGGTGCTCAAACCAAAAAAGAAGAAAAAAGAAGACAAAGAAAGGAGAATAATGAAGAGTAACAGCTGGACTGGTGAAGACTACCATCTGGAATCACTTGCCTGCCTAGGCTGCCTGTTGGAGTAAATTACTCCATCGCTAAAGTATGCTCTGTATTGCCAGCATGGTTCGCGCTTCTTGTGCTCAGAAAGTTGAAGGAGCGCTTGATTCTCTAGGCTGCTTCAATGTCGGTTGAGGGTCTGCGGTTGTTGAAAACCAAGATAGACTAGACTTTTGAAAAAGAGAAAAAGTGTTATTGATGTTTATTAACACGTTATTGATTTGATTTCATCTATATAATCTTTGAAAAGTTAATCATCTTGTCTCCAGTGCCGTGTTAAGTATCAATAAATCCTTCAATATTCTCCCAACAACATCATCTTCTACATCCACGCTTACCCAAGAATTTCCTACTTCTGCTTTTCATGTGGCATTTTCTTTAGCCCTCCGGCATCTCTTAACGAAATCTTGATCATGTTTTGGAAGAGAGTCTAACCTTGACTTTTTGTAAAAGAGGGAAGGTAAGGGCACTATCACTAGGCTATTGCGTACACCGGTGGTTGTATAATTGTGATTCTTTTGACAATTGAAGCTACATTTCTAGTTTTATATATACTTTGCAGCTGTGTAAAATGATCATATTAGTAAGCCATAATATAATTAGTTGCCAACTTGTTTAAATTTTCTTATTTATTAAAAAAATTAAACAATATTAATCAAATTAATTTATTTAATTTTAACAAAACTCAAGACACAACCCGTGGCGGACCCAGAAATTTGGTCCAGCCCGAGCTTCTCAGCCCAACAACGGCCTCTCTTCAGTCCAACCATGGCACCACTCTGGACTTTCTTTACTTTAACCCAAGCTTAAACCTTACGGGCGGAGTCCTTTTAAAGTTTTTTAGCCGGCCAATCATGTGTCAGCCCCTGGACACAACCCAAGTAATTTATTTAATTTATGTCCCTGCACTTTTCCCAAAATTTATTTATTAGTAAAATAAATAATTATTGCTTAGATGGAACCTAATTAAGTACTTATGAGGAGTTTTTAAAATTGATTGTATTTATAATTATTATTATTATCTGTGAAGAGTTTCTAAAAATTGGTTGTATTTAGTGCTATACTTTGATTTTCATAAATAAGAAAAAAAGGATTTTTTATTTTATTTATTTTTTTAACAAAAGCAACAAACGTGATTAACAAATAAGAATGTACCAAAAGTGGTTTAACAAGTTTTTTTGGAATAAATCGCTCTTGTAACTTTGGAGAGAGAAACATTGTTACTCTAATAGAGGATCCACACTAAAACTAATAAACAATACTAATTGTTATTTATTTAAACTTGATAAATTTAAAATAAAAAAATTAATTGGCTTGTATATTCCTCGGATAACTTGATTATCAAATAGATAAATTTCGTTTTGAAAGAATAAATTTTATCCTATGGTTTTTTAGTTTGGTGTTTGTTTGTTATCTTCCTTTTTAATGATAGCGAGGGTCATTAAGTCATACAATTTTTTGTTTTAAAAAAAAAAATGGTCATTACTATTTATCATCCGTTGCAAGTAATTTAAATATTTTTATTTAGACTCTATTTTGAATATGCTTTACAAAAATTTTATCTTTATTAATAAATGCGATTTATTTATCTTACTAAAGTTGAGATGCCAATCAAAATTCAAATCATTTGCCTTATGTGATGAGGATGTGAAAAATAGTCTAACAAAAAAAAATAAATACAAAAAGTGCTAAAAAAAATAAAAAAAAATTCTAAATAATTTTCTGGCTAGAGAAATTATAATTAATGCGCTCCAAATTATCTCACCGCTTATCTTACAATTCAATTATCTAAATAAACATATTTTTTTAAAATTAATACTGATCAATATTAACAATAAATTTTGAATTCTATTATTTATCTTTTTAAATGTTTATCCATAAAAGATTTAGAACTTTAGTTTGAGAACGATATTATATTTACATATTTTTAGTAAATAGTTTTTTCAAATCAGCTAGATGTCAACTTGGCATCTACATCATCAAACATTATGAACCTTAAAATCTTAAGTTATAAATCCTAAATCCCCTACTTAAAATCTTACAATATTGATCCTAAATACTATATAACCTTAAACTCAAACCTAAATCCTAAGTTATAAATCATAAGTTTGTGATTTACAATTTAGGACTTTTGGATGGGTTTCAAGTTTATTGTTTGCTATTAAAGATTTAGAGTGAGGATTTACATGATAAAAAACATTAAGTTCTTTTAAAAAAAATAAAATAAAAGAGACAGAAAAAATGAAGTGGGTGATAACATGGCATCCATGTCATTCAAGAAAATTTTTCGGAAACCTTCCTTTGTAAAAATAGCATTACTCTTAATGTATCTTGAATCAAACTGATCATTATGATCATATTCAAAGGATGTAATATACCTAGTGTAATTTTTTAAACATAAAATTTACCAAACAATCAATAAAATTTTATGCGTTAAATATATCTAATGTCTTATGTACTTAGTCAACTAATGAAAAATATTTTTTTATAAGCATACAAAATTCATTAAACAAATAGTTATTAATTAATCAAATATGGGCGAATTGGATATGAGGACTGAAAAGAAAAGGGGTAAAAAGAATATATAC
Source organism: Dioscorea cayenensis subsp. rotundata (assembly GCF_009730915.1). Taxonomy (NCBI): domain Eukaryota; kingdom Viridiplantae; phylum Streptophyta; class Magnoliopsida; order Dioscoreales; family Dioscoreaceae; genus Dioscorea; species Dioscorea cayenensis. The sequence continues at coordinate 16,559,354 of NC_052482.1, forward strand.
ATGATAAACTTATATCATATCCTTATAAATAAGCCAAAATATAAAATAGTAAAATTGGTCTTTTATATAGTTGTTGACAAGCTTGATGCCCCAAATCTTGGATTTAGAAATCAAATGCTACAATAAAACCCATGGGCGAGAAACCAAGTAAATAAACAAAAAACTAAATTTAATTTTTTTTTATCCAATGTAATATGCCCACCAAACAAAAGATAATGGATAAGATATGATAGTTTATATCCTCCTTATCCACCAAACGGCCCTATCAGCCCTAATTAATCAACATTTCCTATATAACCTGGGGTGTAAGGGATTTTACACCTTTACTAAATAACTAAATAATAAAATTATTAATTTATAATGATAAATTCCCTTAAAAATAAAATTAAAATAATTTATAGGATATTAACATATATTTATTCAAATAATATAAATCTCAAGCATCTTATTAGAAGAAAATGATTTATTTTTTTAAAATTCTTATCTTAATAACAATCCTTCTTTATAAATTAATAAATCATATTAACTCAATAATTTTCTACAAACCAAAAGCTAGAAATTCTTCATCAGTCTGAAGGTGAAGATAATGAGCAAAGTTGGAACTAAGAATGACATTGTGTTTGAGATCCTTTGCAGACTTCCAACAAGATCAGTGGTCCGATTCAAAAGCGTGAGTAAATTATGGCACTCCATCATCTCTGATACTTATTTGATCACTACTCATACACATTGCTATGATCCATACAATATTGCAGGTTTCATATATCGGTCTAAAAATTACTATCACTTTGTCTCCTTTAACAATACACCCACCTCCGTCCCAGATCTTTCTCTTACCATCCTTCAACATGATGCCGAGAACATTTTTGGTCACAATGTAATGGTTGATGTATTTCGTTCTTTCTTCGGTTTACTAATTTGTCCTGGCTATTTCCTATCTGAGTATGGGTCTAAATTTCATTACCACCTTATGGTCCTTATCTACATATATAACCCAGTGACCAAGCATTTCAAAAGGCTTCCAGGTTTATGTGGACAATTCTTTCTTTTAGATGTAATCCTTACACCTGATAAAAAAACTCTTTTGTCTCTCAATGGGTGGTTCTTACAAACATCCTGGTGGTGGTAGTGGTTGGCATGACTGTCATATTAGCATGTATTCCTCCATTACTGAGTCATGGAAGAACATATGCATGTACATTCATGACTCATAGCATGTATGCACCATCCTACAAAAATGGCACTTTCTTTAACAATTCTGTTAATTGGGTGATCTTGGATGACAATGATGGAAGTTATGTTCTTTCATTGAACGTGGTGGATTTTTCGTCAACGACCTTCGGGTCTATTGGTACACGGGTCGCCGATAGAGCTCTCACCTAGTGGTGAGAGTTCGATTCTTGGCTGAGGGCACATTTCTGGGAGTTGTGAATAGTGGTTGTGTACGGGTGGTTCCAGCGCCCACGTGAGCGCAGCCTCATCCCCATTTGTTCCACCGAGGCTTGTGCACGTCCCTGGGGTCTCTAGTGGGTTCGCCCGCTCCTCACCCACGTGGTGGATTTTTCTATAAAAAAACTATCACTTCCTTCTAGTACTGGCCGGGTTTAATTTTCATCATAGCTTTGTCTTGTATTTTAAAGAATGTCAAAGGCGCTTGTATTTGATTATGCCAAAAGACATGTTTAAATATGGTTTTTATATTGTGGAGCCTACAGAAGATTTTTCCAAATGGATTATGATATACAGTATTGATCTAATTGGTTTGAAGAATGATAAACTTCTTTGTACATATCCAATGCACTTGGGTTTTGGGAAAAGAAAAAGAAGATGCATGATGAGGTGTTATTACCATTGATGGGTTCCAAGGTTTTATCTTATAATCTTGTAAGTGGAACCACTCGTGAGATCAAAATCAATTTTCCATCCAGAAAACTTTATGAAGCTTATCATAGAAAAGGAATTGATGATGCTTGTGACTTGATCCCTTATTACCCCAGGCTCACCGCTCCCTGATACCTGTAGAATTTTCCATTTTTATGGTGATTGGTTAGTGATAGACAAAGTATGAATGAAGAAATGAATGTGTGTTTATTAGAGTGAAACCAACCCATATAAATACAAGAAGAATGAATACATGAGTAAGTGTATACGTATAAGTATATAGTATAAGTACAAGTGATATATTACTCTAACACGCCCCCTCAAACTCACGGTGGGTCATAAACTGAGAGTTTGCCAACTAGAAATTGAAACCGAGAGATAGTATGTGCCTTAGTGAAAAGATCAGCAAGCTGCTGTGTAGAGGCAACATAAGGAAAAATAATACTGCCAGCAAGATAATGATGCCGAACAAAGTGAAGAGCGACCTCAAGATGCTTTGTACGTTCATGAAATACAGGGTTTGCAGCGATTTTAATGGCACTCTGGTTGTCACAATATATAGGAGTGGGGGTAGAGATAGTGACACCAAAGTCCATCAAAATCTGTCGCAACCAAAGAACTTCCTTAGCAGTAGAAGACATAGCGCACCATACTCAGCCTCAGCAGTAGAAAGAGCAACAGTAGATTGTTTCTTGCTTTTCCAAGAGATAAGAGAATCTCCAAGAAAAAAATGCAGAAACCGATGAGTAGAACATCTATCGGAAGCATCACCGCTTAATCGAGCATCACAATGAGGCACGCAACTCAAGGGAAGGCGTGGCGGGAGAAAAGTGAGAGGCGAGATATGGTGCCACGAAGATAGCGAAGAACTCGTAGAAGGGGCTGCATAATGAGTAGACCGAGGAGCACTCACAAATTGACTAAGAACACGAATAGCATATGCAATATCGGGCCGAGTAATAGTCGGGGTGAGACAAGAGCACCAACAAGTACTGCGATAGCGAGTAGGGATCGACGAGGAAGCTCACCATCGGAAGAGGAGAGTCGGGTGATGTAGCTCTATAGGGGGTAGAGGCGGTCGCGGAGATCGAGTGTCTCAGCTCGTCGAAGATGTCGGATATGTAGCCTGGCGAGACACCAAGTAGCCTCGGCGAGAGTAAGCAACCTCGAGACCTAAAAAAAGTAGCGAAGAGGGCCAAGATCTTTCATTTGAAACTCGATTGTGTAGCTCGCTGTTTCAAAGAAAGAACGATATCAACATCATCACCGATAATAACCATATCGATCAACATAAAAAGAAGAATAGTGATGCCTCGAGGAGTCTGCTGAGTAAAGAGAGCATAATCATGAGAACTCTCAGTGAAACCAAGGTAAGAACCACCATCTGGAAACCGCTCAAACCCGAGCACGAGGAGCCTATTTGAGCCCATAGATAGCTTCAGCGAAGATAGCCGGACATCTTTGAGAAGGATGAGAGAAACCAGGAGGAGGCGTCATATAAACATCCTCAGAGAGATCTCCATGTAATAAAGCATTGGTCACATCTAACTGATGAAGTGGCCGGTGTGGCGGCGAAATAGCGAAAAAGAAGGCGAGCAGATGAGTCAACTTAGCCACGAGGGAGCAAATGTCTCCTCATAATCAATGCCATACTCCTGAGTAAAACCACGAGCAACAAGACGCGCTTGTTCCCACATTGCATGAGCAGTGGGAAGGTGTCCAATTTCCATACGAACATCAATCTCACAAGACTGACAAATAATGGTCATAGTTCGACGATCGGCAAGTGTCCGGGAAGCATCAGGGGTGGTCGGTTGGGGAGAGGTACCGTCGACATGGCTAAACAAATCCATACCAAGTAATGCAATGCGTACAGTAGTAAACCATTCACGATAGTTGGAACCATTTAATTTGACATCAATGGAAGATAGAAAATGTGGAGAAGATGATGTCATCAATAACTTTTAGGAAGATATAGATATATAGATATGATATATATATATATATATATATATATAGAAGATATAGATATAGAAATATATAAATATTTAACTATATATATATAGATACTGCTTAGGAATCGACTAAAGGAAAGCGGTCAAATGGGGACTTAAGCGGAAAAAGTAGAATTTGTCTTTTTGTTTTTGTCTTTGTTTTTGTTTTTTTTGTTTTTGTTTTTGTTTTTGTTATATATATATATATAATAATAATAATAATATATAGGATAATATATAATATAGAGAGGAATAAAAGCAAAAGAATTAAAAACAAGGAGAAAAATGCCAAGGGCTTGGGAACTTGATATGCTGAAGGTGTGCCTAAAAAGATGGTGCATGTCTCTTGGTCGGCTACTGTTCATCGGGGAGAGCATGCATTACTGGTCGTCAAGTTGGGAGTTGTCGTCAGGTGATCATCGGCAGCAGGCATAGCTTGTACAGGTTATCATCGACGGCAGGCAGAGCTCGTACCGGTTGGGAGTTGCCGAGAACTCAACGATTGTGGTTTGGTTCGCCGGTTCGGCGGAGGATCAATGAGAGAATACGTCGGCTGTGGTTTGTGGCTCGTCGGAGCTAGCGTGACGGAGAAGATAACAAAGCTTGACAGTACATTGGCAATGGTTTGCTGCTCGGCGGAGCTACCATGAAGACGAAGGCTGACAACAAAGTCTTGACAAAGCTCAATGGAAAGTTAACAAAACTAAGAAAGCTTGACAGGGAGCAAACAAAGCTCGACGGGGAGCTAATAAAAAACTAGACGGAAAAGAATTCCGGCAAGACAAAACTCATCGGAGAGTTAACAAAGACGCGGCGGAGATCGGCCGGTCTCTGATACCATGATAGACAAAGTATGAATGAAGAAATGAATGTGTGTTCTTTAGAGTGAAACCAACCCATATAAATACAAGAAGAATGAATACATGAGTAAGTGTATACGTATAAGTATATAGTATAAGTACAAGTGATATATTACTCTAACAGTTAGCATTAGCATTGTACGTCTTTTTGTTTTCATCCATCAAAAATCAAATGTAAAGATTTACTTTGTTATTTATTTGTGGTCGTCTTTTGAATTCAAAGTCAAGAGTTAAATAGCTGGGATTTCTCTCAATATTCCGTCCTACATGCATTTTTCTAATAAACTAGCTATTTATATTTCCTAGCTTTGAGTTGGTTTTTTGCAATTATAATAAATTTGGGTGTCTGTATCAGAAATTTTAATAAAAATTTTCTCATATCATTAACCAAAATTTTTCTAGTTAACAACTTAATAAAAATAATGCAACAAATAGTAATTGAAAACCTAATATATTTGAAATGGCAATAAAATAGTTACAAATCAAATAATAATATGGGCTCCAAATTCTAACATTATTGCATACAGACATATAATTCAAAATACAACCAAAGTAATTTATTTAATTAGAATCTAATATTATATGGAGAATACTTAAGAGAAAATAAACAAAATGATTAAAAATGAAGCAACACCCAGAAGAACAACCCAAATTGATATATATATTGAAGTGGTAATATATTTTATAACTTTTTCAACAACACATTGAAAGAGTCAAAATGTCAACCATGGGATTGTCCAATGGTATGACACCAAAGTGTAAAAGAGAGGTCATGGGTTCAAATCCCTCCCCCGGCAGTACTGTTTCTCATACTGTTCATATGCTGTTCACCCGGGATTCTTATATTATTCATGTACTATACATCCGGGCTCTATTCATAAAAAAGGGCGCTTGTCGCCTATTATTCAAAAAAAAAAAAGAGTCAAAATGAACATAATTACTATTTTGAGCATTAAATCGTGCAATCAATAAAGTGATCTTAAATTATATTGTTGCACTTCAGTAAAATTTTGTTAATATCGTACCATGTTTAGAAACTCATTCCATTTTTAAAATTTGGACACCTTCTATCATTTTGATTTTTTATATTGTTGGACATCTTTAAATTTTCATTTATAGCTCTATTCATTTTCTATAAAACCTAAAAATAATCAATGTCCACTATTGATAAAAGCATATAGTCGATCACAAACTCTAGAGCTTATAATCGAATAACTACATATATTTAATAAACCTGAATCGCTCACCTAAACCAATCCATATCTCAAAATGGAACACTTATGTAATCAACCAAATATAACCTATCTTAAAATATTTTAAACTAGCCAAACTCGATGAGAAGTTAGAGTTTTTATGACTTTTGTGAGTCAAATTTTATTTTTTTTAAATAACTTATGCATCCTTTCATTTTTTTATTTTTTAGGGTAAATTACCCAGTTGGTCATTGAAGTATTACCCGATTCCTATTTAGGCCACTAAATTTAAAAAAAAAAAAATTCTATTTGGGTTAGTTAACTTAATAAGTCATTCCAATCAAGGCACTATCATAGACAGCGTTGACGGAGTGATGATGTGCCACGCCAACTCACCCAATTCATTCCACGTTAGCTTCCACGTGGCCGAGAAGTTCCCCTTATTTTTTCTTTTCCCGTCCTCTCTCGGCCGAAAACCCCTCTAACTTCTTTTTCTCTCCTTTTCCAACGAAGCTTGATCTTCATCTCGTTTGCTCACTCCATGGAAGACACCCTAAGCAGCATGGCATCCGACAAGAGATTGACCAACCAGCAGAATGATAATCAGAATGATGGCCTGAACTGGGATAGGTTTGGTGAGATAGTGCAGGTAGGTCCCTTATATTCTAGTTTTATGTGTACAATATAAATGATTGAACTGGGAAAGGGTATCAATTTGAAAATGTTTTGCTTGTGAAATGTGTAATGGCTAGTGTTTTTGGTCACGTTAGGTATTAGGGTTTAGAAATCATATACAAGATTTCATTTTTGTGAAGGTGCGGTTGTGCTATGACATATCCTCCATACCTAAGGTAAGTATGGAGAGAGAGAAAGAAGGTGATGTTGGGGTTCTGCTTAAATATCCTTGATGATGTTCAGTTGAAGTCTATGATTTTTGGTGTTGTAAGTTTAATTCTTATGGACTATTTTTTCCATATGTGGAGTGTTGTCTTCTATTCTTGTATGATTTTCAACTTAAAATGTTGTTGCATTCTAGATTATGTAAGAGGATATTTATTCTTTGCGTGTTAAATCTATTGCTTACTTGCTCTAATATATATGACATGCTTTTGATTCAATAGGGTGTTCACTTTTTTATGCAGTAATTGTCTTATAGTAAATAGTTTATATGTTTTATCAAGTGATAAGTAAGATGTGTGGATTGATTTGTTTTGAGAAGTTTCATGTGGTATATGTTTTGAGAATTTTTATGCATTTTATATGCTGAATGTTATGCTATTAATGCAAGCCAATCTGATGTATTTTATTAAGCCATCTATTCATCGTTTTTCCTTTTTGTACCTTTTTAATTTCTTCTAGTGAATGTCTTCACCGTGACAAATTATTTAAAACCATGCAGGTTGATACATCTCATGTCCAAGAGATGGGTTATGATAAGTCAGGCATTAGGAATAGAATGTTTGGTTATGAAGAAAATAAACAGAATGAGAGTAACGGTTGCAATGTGGGTTCTAATTTAGGGTGCAGTATTGATAGTTCTGACAGTGACTTTCATGAAAGGGATTATGACATAGAGGACGATGATGACCAGGTTTTTGAGATTAATGTTAACTGAGGCATAGAGTCTGATATGGGTTTGGGTGGTTTAAACTCTAAAGGTGGACATTTACCAGGTTCTGGGGTGGAGAATGATGGTGCACAATATGAAACTATAGGCGAGGAAAGTGACTATGATAATTCTGATTCTTTACATAGTCAAGATGAATCTGATGGCCTTGGTGTGTGCTCTAGAAGAAGATGGCCAGAATTTAATAATGAGACAGACATAGATACCCCCAAATTAGTAAAAGAGATGGTGTTTTCTACTAGGGAGGCTTTGAAGAAGGCAGTGAGGTAATATGGACAAAGAAATAGATATAATGTGAGGTTTGAAAGGAATGATAAAAATAGAGTGACAGCAGTATATAAAGAGAACTGTCCATGGGTGCTTTGGGGCTCCAAAATGAACCCTAGAGATATTTTAGATAACACCTGTCAAATTAAAACTTATGTTAGTGAACATACTTGCCCTAAGCAGATAAAGAACAAGAATGTGACATCAAAATGGATGGCAGTTCATTACTTACACAAGTTTGCAAATGATCAAAACTATTCAATCTTGTCATTACAACAAGATGTGAGGAGTGACTTCAATTTGATAATCCCATTGAGTAAGTGTCACAGGGCTAAATGCGCATTGCTTGAACTTGTGTTGGGGAATGCGAAAGAGTAGTATGGAAAATATACATGATTATTTGGGAGAGCTAAGAAAGACCAATGTAGGAACCACCACCATTTGTAAGCTAGATAGCAGATTGTTCTTAAGAATGTATGTATGTCTACAAGCTTGCAAGAATGGCTTCAAGTCTGGTTGTAGACCCATTATTAGCCTCGATGCATGTTTCTTGAAAGGATACTATGGTGGATATCTAATGGTTGCCATAGGAATTGATGCCAATGATTACATGTACCCACTTGAATTTGCTACTATTGAGAGTGAGAATTTTGATTCGTGGTGCTGGTTCATCCAACTGTTGGTAGAGGACTTTGAGAATGTCAATTCCTATCATTGGTCCTTCATGTCAGACAAACAAAAGGTTAGTAATGTTCCCTTATCTACCTTTTAAATTCTAATTGTTTGAGCTTGAAATTACAATGTTCTCGTTATTTTATTCACTGAACTTTAATGAACAGGGACTTCTCAATGCTTTGATAGAGTTAGTGCCAAATGCAGAGCATAGGAATTGTGTTAGGCACTTATACACCAACTTCAAGTCTCAACCAATAAACAAAGGTAAGGCATTGAAGGATTGTCTATGGAAAGCTTCCAAAGCAACCTATTTAAAAAAAATATGAAGATGCAATGAGAGAAATGAAAAATTTGTCAGTGACTGCCCACAAATGGATGGAAAATAAAGACCCAAAGCATTGGTCTAAGGCCCATTTCTCCACAATGATAAAGTGTGATATGCTGCTCAACAATTTATGTGAGTCATTCAACAAATATATCTTAGAAGAAAGAGATAGACCAGTGCTAACCATGATGAAGACTATTAGACTAAGCTCATGCAGAGGGTTGCAATGAAGAGACAAGTAGCTGAAAAATATGCAGGACCTTTATGCCCCAACATTCAAAAAAAGGTTGGCAAAATCATTGAAGAGGCTAGCAAGTGTTGGGTGATGAGTGCCCCGCAAGTGCATGGGGTCGTCAAGTAATATCTCTCGTGCGCGCACGAGAGGGTCATATTCCTTGGGCCCAAGAGCTACCCTTACTTCCTTTTCACTCGTTGCCTAACTTACAAATCACTTAAGAGTTAAACTACTAACAAAAGTAAAACTAAACAAGTAATTGTGAATAACCCGACTGAGAATATGACAATCAAGAAATGAGGGAGGTCACGGATGTGGATCCCCCTGGGATTACTAAGAGTTAGAAGAATGCTAGAAATGCTAAGCATGTGGTGGTTCAGGCCAAGAGAAATCCAGAGATAGATCATCCCGATGGTCACGGTGATTACCCCTAATCCCATACGAGTATTGGCTCGGAATCTCTTCCGGCCAAATCCTCCTACGATTGCAATACGCACAGGAAAATCTCAAATTAGGGCTGATACTCAACCTAGGTCCAACCGTAATGGTTGGAGGGGGTATGAAACACCTGATGATCACAACGTGTTCATACATAAATCCCCATTAAGCAAGGTGTGTCTAGTACAAGGGCGATGGTCACGCGCCGAGTACAACGTAGAAGTTGAAATACAGAGTTCTCATGCAAGATCAACACATAAAGGTGCACCAAGCTTAAACCATGAACAAAGCACACACATTAAAGCAAATCAAATCATTCAACAACACAAGTTCACCCCAAGGTTCACCGACATCCGATGACCTTGGGGTTTAGCCATCCATATAAGAAACTACACAAGATAGGTTTATGAAAACAACTAATAAATGCATATAAAAACTCCCTCAACAATGAAAACAAGAGGAGGAGGAGAAAGAGGAAGGGCGCGGATGTCTTCCATGCACGCCGCAATGGGGGCGGCTTCATTCGTCATCTCCAAGCTTCTCAAGGTTGAATAGATGAAGATCATGCCCAATGACACTTCTCCCCTCGATTTTCCCTCTCTAGATCGTCAAATTCGGCCTCAATTAGCTCCGATGAAGTTGCCCCCGCCAAGAGCCTCCAAGATGGGAAAGAAGATTTTTCTCAAAAACAAGCCCTAGCTTTACTTAAAAGCCATCCGCCCCTAGACATGCGGGTAGTGCGCAGGCCGCACTGTGCCCGCGTGGCTCACTGTCTTTCCGCTCGCAAAAACCAGGGTCGGTGCTACAGTGCTCTGCTACAGTAACCAGCTACATTACTTTTGCCACGGTTATTTGGCTATAGTAACTGGCTCCGAATTCTCCAGTGGGTGGTGCGCGAGCGCGCAGTGCCCGCGAGGTTTTCAACCTGATTCATGTATGACCTAGTTTCCTTGCTACAGAGCCGCAATAATGTTCTTGCTTCAAAAACGCGATTTTTGGTGCTGATTTCACTCCAATTGCGTTCTCGAGCTTATTTTAACTTCTTCGAGGCCTGCAACAAGAATATAACCAATTTAGGCAAAAAACGGGCACTGATTCTTCTAAAATAGCATACAAGCATATACAAAACCAACATATAAATACATACATTTAGGCTCTTATCATTGGGCTAGACAAGCTGGTGGTGCCAAGTATCAAGTTTCATGTGGGCAGCAGATCAACATGTGGTTGATATGGATGAAAAGAGCTGCTCATGCAGAAACACAATTGTATATATATTCTAACTTCATCCAACCAATTAGAGGAACAAAACAATGGACACATGTGGAGAACATGGAGTCTATCCTCCCACCTATGCTTAGAAGGCCCCCAGGAAGACCACATAAGAAAATAACAAAAGAACCAGATGAAGTAAATGGAAATCAATCCAAGATTACCAAGTTAGGAGTGCAGATGTCTTGTGGAAAATGTGGGCAGACGGAACACAATATAAGGACAGCAAAGGGGAAGTTGGTGCTAACAGTAGGCCAATTAAATTAAATGTGAGTTCTTTAGACTTTTTTTTTATCCAATTTAATATATACTTTGCTCTAGTAACTCCCAAAGTATTCTGTTTTTTTTAGGTTAAAAGATCCAAATCAAATACTATAAGGCAAGTTGCAAAACATCATGTATCTCAGAGGGTGCAATAAGGTGCAAGTAAACGGGTAAAACCAATTCTTAAGTTATGACTTATGGTTGACTAACTAACATTAATTTACCCCTATTTATGGAATACAGAGCCATACTCCAAGAAGACCAACAACTACAAATGAACCACATGTGGTGACTGTCACATGGATGCCTGATGTAAGTCTATGATTTGAACAATTTATTGGTTCTTTCATCCAGTGAATCTTAGCAATACAAATCACTAACATTTACCTATTACAGGGTTCTTCTCAAGTTATAAATTAGCCTGGATCTCAGGGGATAGCAAGACAAGAGGTAAAAGATAGGAAAAAATAGTAGGTTCTTTCTATAGTTAATAATATATAATTTTCTATTACAATATTCTTCTATAGTTACAAATCAAATTGTTTCTAACACAATTGGATCTAAATCAAATGTTTACATGACTTAGGTTGGCATTCCAATTGGAGAGAGTAGACAAACTGAACCAAATGCACAAAATGTGTATTCTTCATAAACCATTAGGTTTATGCATGATGTAAGTTTTTTATTGTTGCCCTTCTCATATTTTGTCTTCATCAAATTCTTTTGCTATACTACAAAATGTGACTTCCATTTGTTAATTTTACCTTTTTTTTCCATTGTTGACTTTTCTCCATTTTAAAGTCTTAGTGATTTTCTACATTATCAAATCATGTTTTTGCAATTGCTTTACAGGGTGGTTCTCCACTAATAAATCAGTCCGAGTTTGGAAGTCAGGGACTAGATGTAAGCCAGCAGGTGAAAATTTTAAATTTGTTTCATAATTTTTTTTGTCATGTAAATCAGGGAGTGGATGTAAAATATCATCATTATTATTATGTTAACTCAGATTCCTGCTCCTATGGGAGAAACTAGACCAACTCAACCAAGTACTAAAATAGCACAACCATATGCACAAGCTGAAGCACATGTGCAAACTATTAGATGGATGCCTGATGTATGACTACCAACCTTTATTCCTTTTCATTAGCCATGATGAATGTTTGCTTAGTTCAGTTATGTTATTTCTATTTGTTATGTAGGGTTCTTCTTAAGTTATAAATACACAACAAAACTGTGTTAGTGGAGCTATCTATGAAAATCAAACTACACATCGACAAAAACAACAGGGGAGACAAATTTCATCAAGATATATGAAAGATTTATCTCAGACTACAAATATGGTGAAAACAAAAAGAAATATGCCTCTAAGATCCAATACTACTATTGATGAAAAAAGAAGGAGCTATCTAAAGGTGTGCATGCTCAAAAAGATTGCTTCTGGGAGGCTGTACACGTTATAGTAGCATTACATAAGACAGTTGATTTGCTCTTGTTTTTGGTTTTCGAGCCAAGCACATGTATATCTAGTGCTATGTTGACATAGAAAATGTTTACAAGCACTGCTAGATGTTGAATATGCCAAATATCTATAACTAACTGTGTTTTGTCAGCAATATCAGTATGTATTTCACTAATTTAAGTGCTAGTAATTTATGCCTTGTGCTTATATTTTGGTTGGCATGTATGTTTAATCTACAGGTATAATTCCGTGTCACAATATATAATTAAACATGTGATTATGTTTCTAAAGCTAATTGATGGTGAATATGCTATCAGTAATCCTCTGCAGTGCAAGATTTAAATTCCAGAAGAATGATTCTGTTTGAGCACTACCCAAAATTCTCAATCCTGAGTATGCCAAGACTCTTACAAACAATTATAGAAGTTTTAACTCACTCTTTAGAAGGACATCATGAATGGCTTGAGTAAAGTTGAGAATGACACTCATCAAAAGATTACAAAACAAAAATTGTTTGTCTTACCTTTATAGAACAAACATTTTTTTACACTACAAAACTAAGAAATTCTTTTATTACAGAACAAAAAATCTTTTGGATTACAGAACAAAAAATCCTCTGGATTACATAGCACACATTTCTTTTAATCACAGAACAAACACCAAATCAAAATAATCAAAAGAAGTTCATCTTTGGACTTTAGCCTCTTCAGCACCTTCAGCACACTCATCATAAAGGTGAGAACAAACACAAAAATACTCTAGTATTAAAGAAAGCTCAAGCTTCAACCTCTTCAACACCTTCAACCCCTTCAATCTCTCATCAAATTGCATGTTGGTGTCCTCCATGGAGCGAGCAAATGAGATGAAGATGAAGCTTCGGTGGAAAAGGGAGAAAAAGGAGTTAAAGGTGGGAGAGAGGGTGGGAAGAGAAAAAAGAGGGGGAACTTCTCAGCCACGTAGAAAGCTGACATGGAATCAACTGGGTGAGTCGGCATGCCATATCATCATTCCGTCAACGCCGTCTGTGATAGTGACTTGATTGGAATGACTTATTAAGTTAAGTGATCCAAATAGAATTTTTTTTTTTTTGTTTTGTGACCCAAATAGGAATCGGACAATACTTCAGTAACCAACTGGGTAATTTACCCTATTTTTTATGTTAAAACAAATTAGATGCCATTTATATAAACTAAATAAAAGTGTAAAAATGAATACTTAGTTTTTTTTTTTAATAACTATGGTTGAAGTTTTTTATTTGTTAAGATTGTTGTTAATTTATAATTACCATTAAGGGATTAACAATTTGTAGAATAAAAAATAATTTAAAATTTTATGATAATATTTAACCTGCTATTTACCTAATTGACTCCACGATTGAACCATTTAACTTAATAAGAGTAAGGGAAGAGTTTGATGTTTAAAATTTTTTTTTATATATAGTTATAATTGATTTGAAATATCTAATATAATATTTAATAAAAATAACTAAATGGGATTAAATATTTCACATTACTAAAATTATATTTAATAAAAACAAATAATTTTAAATGCAATAAAAAAATTTAAAAAAAAATTAAAAATCTTCCATGAAGTCATCTTAAAAAATATTGTATATCTACTTTAAAGATATGTATAAATATTTAAGGTAAATTACATAACTGGTCATTAAACTATCCACGAGTTCCTATATTGGTCATTAAACTAAATTCTATTTTGGTCACTTAACTTATAAATTCCTTTCAATCTGGTCACTTTTGCCTACAGCATTAATGGCAATCTGACATGGCTCGCCATGTCATGATGAGCTCGCCACATCATCTCAGCTCCACAATGCCACGTGGCTAATAAAAGCTTTCTATTTTTTTTTTCTTTCTTCTTTCTCCTTTTTTCTCATCTCCTTCTCAAATCCCTTGAACCTAATCATTGTGCCCAATCCGATCAACGTGGAGTTGGTCGGTAGAGTAAAGGATTGCCGGAATGGTGATTGAAATGGTGGTCGCGGGGATGAGGAAGTTGAGGTATGTTCCTTTTCTCTTAGTTCTTCCTCTCTTCTTTCCTCCTTTATATTCCTATATTTTAAACCAATTTTATTGAGACAATTTAATTTTTTCTTCAAACTTTTGATCTCAAAGTTTAGCATTAATCATTGTTCTATTTGAAAGACAGGATGGAAGGTTGGCTACCCACATGATGCAACCATGAAAGTAGAATTAACATTTTGGAAGAACTCATCATAGCTTGTTCAAAGTCTACATGAATACTAACATAACCAAATGAAAGCATCCTCCACCTCGCCATTTAGATCAACTCCTTTGAGACTACACTAAATTCTTAGAATCTTGAAGTAATTGATGATGATGTTGATGAGTTTTAAACCTCTAAGTTGATTTTGATACTTTGCTTTTCTATCTCTTTTATTTTGGAAGTATATCTATATTCATATATTCAAATTCTAGTGAGGAAGGTTGAAGAAGGTTAAATGGCATGAAGCTAAATATAGAAGTTGGTTTCAACTGCAGTAAATGTTTTAGTGCTTTATTAGTAGTTAATGTATTTTTAGTGAATGTCTGCAAGTCAATGAATGTTTTATTTTATGCATTCTTAAAAAGTTAGTTAACATCTTTAATTAATATATGTTAGGAGTCGATTATAATTAGTTTCATGTATGGAGAATGTGGGGTCATTTTCCAAGTTATGTGCATGAGTAAAAATTCTGGTGTTACATTGTTGTTGTCTAATGAAAGAGAACAACATTTGTGAATATTCTTATGCCATATACTTTTTAATCTTTTACATATAAATTCTACATCCTTCTTGTTCTACTATTATATAATTTTTTAAGATTGGTTGTTTAAGATCATTTGTAACTTGCTGCGTAGGAGTTGTACTCTATAGAATTTGGATCCATATATTTTCTTTTTGTTTCAAGTTACTTTTGCCTTCAGGAATAGAATTTGGTTGTTGACACTAAAAGAAAGGGAACATATACCTCAGCCTCCTCATCCTTGCAACCACCATTCCGGTGATCGCTTGCTCTATCGAATACTTATGTTCCAGTCAGTCTTTTCATCTCGATATTCTAGTCAGTCTTTTATAAGATTTGATGATATTGAAAAATACTTATTGACAATATCGAGATGGCAAGTTAGTCTTTCGAAATAGAAATCCCATCCAATAAAGGCTAAAGATAGAAGAGTTACTTTATTTGTAGAGGCAGTTACTTTTAGTTTTACCTTATAGATATTCTCAGTCTTGAATTTATTGAAGCTAGTTAGTCTTTAAGTTTTTGAAGCTCTTAGGATCACATACCTTCAAAAATCTAAACTAAAGCGCCTCTTGATGAGCCTCGTGGCGCTTTTGTATCTTTGGCAAAGAGGTCTTCAATCCTTAGCTTTCCTTCGATAGGTTTTTCATTCTGGAAATCATGTCGTGCCATTTTTATATCTTCAATTGATATCTTCCCCATTTTCCAAAATGCATAAATGATATATTCATTTTCATTGAAATATAAAATTTGGAAAACCTCATTAGTTAAAAATAATAAAAATTATAAATTGAGTGAAATAAGAAAAAATTAATCCCTGGTGCTTCTATACAATAGATCCCCGTAACTGACAGTTGTAATAGTTGTCATAGATAGATAAAAAGAACCCAGCCATCTGATATTCTCCAACCATCGAGTCAGTAATGCCAGAAAACTAATACCAAACAATATCATAAAAATGTGAAATGTTGCTTTGACTCCTTCCTTTATCTTTCCATTACCGTTCACAAGCTAGTGTTGTAGTCCAGGATTTTTCTCCAACAATTGCATAATAAGCTCCCCTAAAGTCTCAAAAGTCATATCACATAATAAAGTAAGAAATAAATACTTATGTTCCAGTCAGTCTTTTCATCTCGATATTCCAGTTAGTCTTTTATAAGATTTGATGATATTGAAAAATACTTATAGACGATATTGAGATGGCAAGTTATTCTTTCAAAATAGAAATCACATCCAAGAAAGGCTAACGATAGAAGAGTTACTAACACACCCCTTCTGTGTAACACGCAAGTGCACGGGTTTGTTGAAGTAATAAATCCCAAGTGAGTGGGGTATCATATCCATGTAGGGGGGTGGGGGGCAAGATTTACATGCAAATATCATACGCAAGAGCTTGTCATCAAAATTTTGCAAATATGGAATGCGATGAAACATAGAAACAGAGCAATCCTTTCCAACACAAGATGCTAAAACTAAAAGAACAGATACAGGGATGATTATTTCAAAAAAAAAAAAAAGAAGCTAAAACTAAAAGCATTGAAACATAGAACATAGAAACAGTCTAACAGACAATCCTTTCCAACATAATATGCTAAAACTAAAAGCACTGAAACATAGAACATAGAAACAGTCTAACAGACAATCCTTTCCAACATAATATGCTAAAACTAAAACCACTGAAACATAACATAGGAGAGACCATCATTCATACTTCGGTTGGTCGTGATTCATTAGGGAAAGAAAACCATTTGCTCCTCCTCTTTTGTTTCCATACCAGATTCTAGATCATTTCTTGGGGCATCAATGGCATCAAAATCGCCACCAATGACTGGGTGGCAATTGAACCTAAACCCACGTTTGGCTTCTCTAGGAAGGCAAACATAGGGTATCGGCTTCTCCCAGATAAATAGCTTCATAACAGCATCATACCCGGTCCCAATGGCATAGCCAATAAGAGCACCAATAACATATTTCTTGATTTCACCGGCAGCCAAGCTTCGTCATCTGTTTAATGAAAAATATTAGAAAAGAAATACCAAGGTTGCTACTTAACTAAGCGAAGATAAAATAATGATTGTGTTGATAAAATGTAATGTAAACAAGACTAAAGAAAATAAGAGAGGCACAAATAAATGAGAGGAAAGACAATCGATATTAAGTGGGGTACTTGGATGTTGTTTCGTCTAGGATTATTGCTTCAAGTGAAAAACCAACTATTATGCTTCCTAACTAATGCTCAATGAGTCGTGGATATCCTAAAATACACAATCCCAAACCTAAGGTCAGTTGTGACTAACTCTACACTATGCCCCGGTGGAGAAATCAACCAGTCTCAACACCTCACATTGTGTAAAGTTAAAAGACGCTCTAGGGATTCCAAGTGATAAACCCTATTCCTATATGTTAACCTAACCCTTTGGTCCAGACGAAAGGCCCCTAGTCACAATTAAGCCCCAGACACTAAGGATTATTTCAACGCTTCACTCTGTTGCTCGCGCAACTAAGCCCCAACGGAGTTCCTCTCTTAGTACTTCACTCTATTGTGATCACAAAGAACTCTAGGAAATTGAGGTAGGATAAATCACACCAGAAGGGAAAGGCGACGCTCCGCTACCTCTCGACTCACCCTCTCGACCCTCTCTAATCTTGCTTTGTCTAACACTCATGGTGTGTCACTCACTCACAAAGATTACCAATGTAAACTCTCAACCCTAGTGTCACTCTAAGGAAAAAATCATTCAACAAGCATTGAAGATTGGAATTCAATTAAAAACATCAATTAAGGAAAGCGTAATAAAAGGTTAATGAAACAAATACATCCTAGGGTTCACAAATCCAAGTACCCACTAGGGGGTTTAGCTCTCCATGGAGCAAGATACAATCAACAACAAAATCAAAAGTAAAAAACAAGTAATCCATAGGAAAATCTTCTTGGTATTCATGTCGATGGTCTTGTAGAGTAGCATCATCCTCTCCAAAGGTTCCCTTGTCAAGCCTAAGGAACACCTCGCCGGATTGGTGCAGACGAAAGCTCCCCCAATAACTATCTTCTAAGAGAAAAGCAGTGTCGAAGCCGTAGAACCACTCCAAAAGCCTTGTCAAAGCCTCTCCAAACCCTAGTCGCAAGCCTCTCAAAAGATGGAGAAAAGATGGAAAAAAGGATGCTGAAATCGAGCTGAATCGCGGCTTTATAAAGGGCTGGAATCGGGAATCCACAGGGGCGTGTGGAATTTCCACACGCCCATGTGGATTCTCTGGAATTCGGTTTTCTGTGGGCTGTGAACAGTAACTGCTGCAATATTTTCCTACAGTTACCTGCTATAGTACTCCGCCAAAATACTCCCAATTCCACACTTTTCATCGAGGCAACATAAACGGGCACACATCTATACCGTAGATCACGTCGCTTCTTCAATAAAAGGCCTCATTGGTGAAGATCTTGCTATCATTGCACAAGTCAGGATACGCAAATGTGACTGCGTTCGTGCCGCTCCAACTCATTGTAATTGCTTGAATATATGGAGGTTGGCACACATTCAAGTATCTTTGAACCCAACTCGTGCCTTCGCGTTTGTTCCTTCCAAGATTTCATCAAATAGTGCATTCATGATCTACTTTGGCTTCTTTCTTTCATATTTGGCTTCACAACCCTACATGCACAAAAGTAACACAAATACACATGCATTAGCGCTAAAACCTGATGAAAGTAATGCTCATGGTAAGAAAAGAATGCTTCGTATTACTAATACACAAGCACTTATTAGTTACTTTATTTGTAGAGGTAGTTACTTATAGTTTTACCCAATAGGTATTATCAGTCTTGAATTTATTGAAGCTAGTCAGTCTTTTTAGTTTTGAAGCTCTTAGGATCATATACCTTCAAAAATCTAAACTAAAGTGTCTCTTAATGAGCCTGACATAAACATCATCTGTAGCTCAAAAAATTTAGGAATTCCTAGAGTCAACAAAATCACAGTAACTGCTACAATAACCTCCCCTTGAAGCTTCTATAGGACAGATCCCCATAACCGACAGTTGTAATAGTTGTTATAGATAGATAAAAAGAATCCATCCATCCAATTTTCTCCAACCATCGAGTCAGTAATGCCAGAAAACTAATGCCAAACAATATCATAAAAATATGAAATGTTGCTTTGACTCCCCCTTTATCTTTCCAATATTCCATTACCATTCATAAGCCAGTGTTGCAATCCTGGATTTTTCTCCAAGAATTGCATAATAAGCTCCCCGAAAGCCTCAAAAGCCATATCATATAATGAAGTAATTAGAAATAAATACTTATGTTCCAGTCAATCTTTTCATCTTAATATTCTAGTCAGTCTTTTATAAGATTTGATGATATTGAAAAATACTTATTGACGATATCGAGATGGCAAGTTAGTCTTTCGAAATAGAAATCACATCCAAGAAAGGTTAAAGATAGAAAAGTTACTTTATTTGTAGAGGCAGTTACTTATAATTTTACCCAATAGGTATTGTCAGTCTTGAATTTATTGATGCTAGTCAGTCTTTAAGTTTTGAAGTTCTTAGAATCACATACCTTCAAAAATCTAAACTAAAGCGTCTCCTTATGAGCCTCATGGCGCTTTTGTATCTTTGGCAAGGAGGTCTTCAATCCTCAACTTTCCTTCGATAGGTTTTCATTCTGGAAATCCTGTCGTGCCATTTTTATATCCTCAATCGATATCTTCCCCATTTTCCAAAATGCATAAATGATATATTCATTTTCACTGAAATATTATTTTTCTCCTTAGCTTTTACACTTGTCATTTCTCAGTGGTATCATCAACGAATACCTTTTCAATGTTATCAAATCTTATAAAAGACTAACAGGAATACTGAGATGAAAAGATTGCCTAAAATATAATTAAATAAGAAAGAAAGAAAGAAAGAACATAATGGTTGTGGAGCCATCCAAAATTCCATACCTTCAACAAACTAAACAAAATCTATTTTTAACTAAGTCTCGTGGTGCTTCTTAATCTTCAGCATTCTTGGATAGGATTATTTTTGGAAAGATTGACTTGTCATCTCGATATCGTCAATGAATATTTTTCAATACACTACAAAAAAATATGGGTATCAGAGACAGAAAATTCTGTCATTGATAAGTAAAATTCCGTTGGTAATAACTTTTACCAACGGAATATTCCTTTGAAAATTTCCGTCGCTGAAAAACAAGTGGCTAATGCTATTCCGTTGGAAAAGACTATTTTGTTGGTGATATTAAAGTATCAACAACGGAATTTTTCGTCACTAAAGGCATTTATTACCAACGAAAATTCCGTCCCTGAAGGTGTTTATTACCAACGGAAGTTTCTGTCCCTGAAAGTGTTTATTACCAATAGAATTCCATCTCTAATAGTCTTCATTAGCTACGGAATTTCATCTTTGAAGGTGTTTATTACCAACAGAATTCCGTCTCTGATAATCTCCATCAACCACGGAATTCTGTCTCTAAAAATGTTTATTACCAACGGAATTCCGTCACTGAAAGTATTAAATACCAACAAAATTCCGTTTTTAATAGTTTACATCACCCATGGAATTGTCTTTGAATGTCTTTATTACCAACGGAATTCCGTCTTTAATACTTGTTATCACCCACAAAATTCCGTCCCTAATAGCTTTGTTACCAATGAAATTCCGTTTGTAATAGTATTTTTTATTTTTATATTATTATTTTTTCTTGCTTCATTTTCCTGGATTATATGTAATCAATACCATTTCACAAACTTTATATAATAAACAAAATCATTTATTCATAACAAAACACAAGTTTAATAGAATTCAAAGCAAGTAAGTTCAATCTTCATCATATCTAAAACATATTCATACATAACCAAAACATGAATAATAGAAGTCACCAAAACATGAATAATAGAAGTCAGATGTCAATGAAACTAGTTATAAGCATCCAAGTTTTATAAATCACTCTCTCATCATTCAAACTTAATTTATCATTGGTATCTTCTTCTTGGCCTCTATCACTTGTCCCAAGTTTTTAGTCTTAACTCTTGCTGCCTCCCCTGTAATCAAAGACCAAAAACAAGCAATCAAATAATCATGTGGATTAAAGAAGCAATGAAACTTGTTCAACTGAAGTACCTGTTCAAAAAAAAAAAATGCATACATTCAATGTCTATCTACCATTACCGAATCATACTATCTGAATTTCTTCATGAAGGCCAACCACGAAACTTGTTTGCAAACAAACATTATAGTTACACCTACATTGACAAAACCTGCACAAACTCCACATAAACACCAATAAATGTATAAAAAAATAGCAGCCCACAAACATTATAGATATCTGATTTCATTATCTGTGGAAGTAAGCCTTGATACAAGACAATAGTTTCTCTATCTACACCAAGGATTTCTTCTCCTTGATAAACATGCATTTGTGGGATTACACCATCAAAGAAGCAGCTTTAAGCTTGGATCTTTTTTTTTCCATTCAAATAAGAGATGAGAAGAAGAACTAATACTTTCAAATTTAATGCCTGTGAATGAGCTCCAAGTTAATATTAATGTGCATGAATCCCTACATTTTATGTTATTCTTCCAAGAACAACAAGCTGATCGCCTAGTTGTATCACAACAAGCATAAGAAATCTAATTTAGGAAAACAATAACAGAATCCAAAAACAAGCCAATAAATGTTAGAAATCTAAAAACAGGCAAATGAAGGTTAGAAATCAAACCTAAGACAACAAAAATTGAGTCCAGAAATAAGCTAATAGTTAGAAATCCAATTTACAAGAATCCAAAAACAATAAGGTAAGAGATCAAACCTATACCAAGAACCGAATCCAAAAACAAGCCAATAAGAATCTGAAATCCAACCTACAAAAATAAGAATAGCATAAAAAACTAAGCCAATAAATGCCACAAATCTAACCTACCAAAACAAAACAAATCCAAAAACAAACCAACAAAAACAAAAACCCAGAGAGAAACAATCTCAGAGATACTAGACCCATCTCTTGGGAATCACTGGTCAAGTAATGAGGCATTGAGATGTATTCAGATTGGGTCATTATGTGTTCAAGAAGATCTAGCAAGCAGACCCAGTATGTCAATGGTGGTTCTCATGCTGAACAACCACTGTATGTCCCTTCAAGCTCCTTCAAAGCCTGCATTTTGTGCAGGACTGAGTGATGGTATGGAATCAAATGGGCTCGCAATGACTTCCAATGATGTTACTCTATCAACAATGGAACCCAGATAGATGTTGCTGCTGGACAGAGTTTATTAATTTATTACTGGGCCCATAGCTTGTACCATGTATTTCTAATGTTATTGTTTATCATTAAGTCAATTATTACTTAATTAGAACTACAGATTTAATATAAAAGCGTTTCAAAATGATAATATTATAAACAATCAACTCCTAATGGAAACATAAATTTACAACAAGCAACATTATTTAAGAATGTTATTGTGAGTAATTATAATATATATATATATATATATTTTGTAGATAAACCATTTATATAATATAATTGCTTTTTGAACCCACAAGAAGCTAACATTATATTATGAAGGAAGAAAACAATAATGAGCTTGATTAATAACAGCCACTAAGAACAGCCAAATGAAGATGTCATTCATCTTTATAATATAAACTTTCTCCCAGGCAGAGATTAATTAAGAGAAATGAAACTTCCTTGATAAACAGTTGTGACAACCAACAGCTCTATATTTTTTAAGGAATTAATAGGACAGTGGATCTAGTTGGCTGACACAATAACTACACATGTGAATATTATACAAATAATATTATCATGGATCTGGGCATTTATAAAGCATAGAACGCCTCGTTAAATAGTCAATATAATATATTTGTTTTTATTTTTTAAAAAAATGGATAAACCACATTCGCACTTGAAACAACACATCTACTAAAAATGGACAGGACAAAAACAACAGTAAAAAACACGAAAGAAAAAAGGTACAAAAACGGTGCAAAACTATATTCTTGTGGCAGTTATCATGTGTGTGTGGGCGTCCTAAATAGCAACCTTTACCATCTCCGCCTTCAACACATCAAGAACCACCAAAAGTTCAGTGTGTACTTTTGGGCATGCCTCATTTGCTCTGCTCTTCTTTTTCGGACACATTTGGCATGGTGCTAGAACCTTGTTCAGAGATGTTTTTGCTGGTATTGATCCAGATTTGGATGCTCAAGTGGAATTTGGAACATTCCAAAAAATTGGAGATCCAACTACACGGAGACAGGCAGTCTGATACAACATTGTTGGGTTATCTTCCGCCTATATATTTTTGTTTTATTTGATATAGTGTACTAAAGACAATGTACTGAATAAATTTTGACTTGAATCACCATCTTTTTTTTACTCTTTCACTTTCTTTATACGGTAAATGATCCCAAATGCCCCTTTAGTCTCTTCCCTGAAATCTGGATGAGAACCTTGAGAAGCTGTATTTGTTTTTTTTTATAAAATAAAATAAAATGTGTTTGTTCTGTGTGCAATCTTTTGGTCATTATTTGTGCCTGCTATCAAGCATTGACTACAAATTAAGTGATGATTTCTTACTTGGATTTACATATAAGAGGCAGTAAAAAAGGATATCTTCTTCATGTAGACCATGCTATAAATGCAATGCAATTGCAACATATTGATTTAAGCCATTTGAAGGTGATCTACCAAACAAGAAGATGGCATAGATTTAGTATCACAAAATAAGAAACCTTCTGGAAGGATACAAGTGCAGATTTAGACATGTTCCCAAGCTCATATCTTATTATGTGAGTCCTCCGAGGATGATAAGATTTCGACCAATGCATACAAGTGTTAACCATGAGTATAACCATACAAAGGATTTTTTTTTTTCTAATAAATCACCACTTATAGGAGAAGAGGTCATTTAGAAGACCAGAAGTGAGTACTTCTTATTACCGCTTCATATGGAATAATTTCATAAGCTTTGTACCCTGTTCAAATTTGCAAAGAGTCTATAAACTTCACAGTGGTAGTCATATGATTCACATAGAATGATCCATATTGTAGCGTCACAAACATCTCACCAGATTATTATGTAATTTTACAAGACACTAAGCCAGAAGTCCAGAAAAAAGCACTGGGAAAAAATTCTAGTAAATGAATGTGGAAGCAGAGAACCATAAAGCATGAGGTTGAATAACAATAGCAGGAACCAATGTGCTGAAAGAAAATTATCAAATGGTTCATTATCTGCAAAACCAAAATGGTAGTGAAAATTATAGCAGAAAGCATGGCCTAGTAACGCAGTTATACTGGGTATTTCAAAGCATGCAACATCTAATTAAACAGTTAATATATTCATGTCATAGTTAGCAGAAATTAGTGACTCCACATTACCTACAGTTTCAGGACATATGGAAGGTTTTTGTATGCATGAACTTCATCAAAGTGCTTACCCATTAGCAATGATCAGGGACTCCAATGAACCGCTCCAAGCTTGTGGAACAGAAGACATTGGAAGCTGGCCGGTCAGGTCTGGTTAGTAAAATGTGCAATTGGTATTTGATGAACCTCTGAAGACAAGAAAACAAGAAAACAAAACAAAAAAAAAACATCATTGAGCTTTAAAGTGTTATAATATGGACCTCAGTAACTTTATATATATACACATTGATGCTTGGATTAAAAGAAGATGTTTGTTGTAAGCATACTAAACTCACAAGAATATGTTTATTAGGGAATGCAATCCTTGTATATACAAGAGTGCGATGAGGTATAAAAGTACAACTTACAGCCAATTGAGATACTATTTCAAAATATGTATCAATGTGCCAATCTGGCTCTAGTCTCCTAACAAAAGACACACGCCCATTGTTGTACCCAGTCCAAATTTGGACCTAGGATTTTTCTCTTATTTTCTGTGAATGCATTAGGGTAAAATGGTCATTTTGCATTAATAGATTTTTACTGGATTGCACAGTTGGTTATGTGCGAAAATTCTGCCAAAAACAGGGGGCAATTCGGTCATTTGGATTTTGTTTCCATTCTTGAGTTAGAGGGGCAATAGAGTAATTTAGAAAAGAATAAAAACATTGTAGCAACCCATTACTATAGTTAAACTAGCCTGTTCCTGTAGTTTTTGGCACTCAAACGACTATTGATTCTCGGGCTCGCAATCGTAGCACCCTCGACATCAGATAGTACCCAAAGATCGCTGAAGTGTACTCGTAGAAACCCGACTAATCGTAGCAACCCGAGAATTAATATCCAAATCTTTTCTCTTCCTTCTTCTTTCCTTCTCCTTCTTTGTTTCTCCATGCCGGCCGAACCCTTAAAAAAATCCCTAACTATTTCCCAGCGACCAATTCCGCGAACCAACACCAAAAAAATTTATTCCCCACATCCTCTTGAGTAAGGTAAGAGCCTTTATCCAAGTTTTTTTACCATGTATTTCTTCCGTATTTTCATTGTATTCTTTGTTTAGAAACCCTAGACCAAAAACCTTAGATTTTTTTCAAGATTTGTGGGAGTTTTTTTGAGCTTAAAAATGAAGCCCTTGATGTTGTCAATTGTTATTCATGAGAATTGTGGCAAAAATTTCATCGCTTTGATGTTGTAAAATGAGAGAAAAACCATTTGTAAGGTTCGGGTTTTACCGTAGCATTCCCCGACGCTATCGTAGCAATCGAAAAAACTTTTGGCCTTTTATTGTATTTCTTTTGATCCAAATTGAAGCTTTTCATTCATTGAACTTATTGGAACTAGGTTTACTCCATTCCGAGGTCGCTTTGAGTCCAAAATGACAATGTTTTGCCCTAAAAACCCTAAGGTTTCAGATTAGACATGTATAAATGTATTTGCATGCATTTTCTTTTAGCTATCATTCTTGTGTTCATTAGTATTTGGATTCCCTGCTTGTATCTAGGTGGCGAAGCACCCTCTAAGGGGAGGAAACCGCCAATCAGCAGTGCTGCCTCCATACGAGGCAACATGTCTTGTGAGTGGGTTATGTTGAATGCACAATTCTAATTGAATATCGAAAAATATTTTAATTGTTTTCTCGAAAATGATTTTCATGGCTTTTATCATGTTTTAAATCACTATTTCATGGATGAGAAGAAAGCATAGATGACCGCTAGAAACTATGTTTTATTTGGAATGACTTGTGGTTTACTCTCTGAAAAAAATCATGAGAACGCTTACTAAGGACATACATGTTTGGTGGATGAATGGAAATTGTTGATTATTACAATGAGTTCATTAAGCTTATGTGTTATAAGTGAAATTGATTATGTATGTTCAAAGGATGATTTAATCTCCCTAATGATGCATAATTTCAAGTTTTGAGGCATGATGTGATAAACATGGTACATGGAACCCTCGATGAAGTCTTGAATGCTAAGGTATATGACTACACTAGTATATTGGAATTGGAATAACTTGTGGAACCTTATATATGATTTTTGGCTAGTCGCTGAAATTTATACTAATATATTCTTTTGTAATATTTGAGAACCATGGGTGACATAATTACACTTCTTGTAGGATTCTCACAAATTGATGAGGTTTGTTCTTGTGAACATAGTGTAGGGTGCTTAATTGTAGTTTGATCATATCGGATATACATATATATATATATATATATATATATATATATATATATATATATATATATATATATATATATATCGGGTGGATGCCAATGATTATGATTATTATTCTAAATGGAATTTATTTAGAAGGTTGATGATGAATAACTTGAGCTATATATGTGACAAGTGTTGAATTGCAAAGACCCGAATATTCCCCGTGAATTTTTTTAATAATAGTTTGATTTAATACATCCTTAGAGGAGATAGTCAACTTGTGAGTATTTTGACAATGAAATTATTATAGATAAAGTAAATATTAATGTTGAGGTAATGACACTATGATAAGGATCTAAGACATTGTTGAGTATAAGAGAGGCTCGAATAGTAAAGACTTGTGAAAGTAAATACCTGATGATATGTAAAGTAGGATTTAATCAATGTGTATATTGACATGTGTAAATATATGTGATGAGATGAACATATTTTCATGACTTGTAAAGTATTTAGAGGTTGTGATTGACTAGACCTTGGGGATTAATCTTGTATTTGGAGGAAAACTTAGTGAGCTGAAGAAAGAGAAAGCTAGAATGATCCTAAGTAACTTGAGGTTTAACTAGAACAAAAGCTATGCTTGTTTTGATGCCTTTTATTGTATTTCAAAACTTAATGTTTCTTTTCTACACTGTTGGCATCAACTTTTAGAAATGGTTTGTAAAACCTTTCACTTGTATAAGCATGCTTTTGATATTTATGGTTATGAAAACAAAAGGGTTTTTATTTCTGAATGGCATGTTCTTCTAGATTGTGGATATTATAATGCGCTTAATATCGACTCGGTTTTATTGTCTAAAGTAATGCTTCGAGCTTCGCATATTATTGTGTTATTCTTGGCATTTGGACGTAAAATGTTTTTGAATGTATTGGCACATCGGGATTGGAATACTTTTTGAAAGTTTACATGCATTACTATGCTTTGGCTTTGGATTTGTGGAAATAATGTTTATTCCCCGATATGTGAATGCTTGTCCCGAATAAGGACCCTCGTGACATGAGTGATTCAGATTGTATTATTGCTACAGACTATATGTTGGTTTGATGGTGACGGCGGGCTAAGGCCCGACTATCGCAGTAGTGGGTCCCAACGGGCCAGCCCTTTTAGAGGTGGCGCTGTGGACCTGGGTGTTGATTTGTCCGCATCAGTGGGAGCGTAGAGCCCTCGATTGATGATACATCGATCCCGGGTCACCACACGGGACCGGTGGGCCAACGCTCAAGGGTGCGAAGATCTCGACGGCTCTCAACTTAGTCGTGACGGCTGCTAAAGTTAGAGAGAGTGTTTTTAGGCCATTGTTTATTTGATCGAGATGAAATTTCAATATTTGAGGAAAAATTCTATTTTCTTGCAATTGGTATATTCGAAGTGTGATTTTCACATAGCATGTTTGATATCTTAATGCTTTTCGAACATGTATCATGCGTAATTGAGGGATTTGTGATTATCGAGGACTTTTTATTTATTTAAGTTGGTTTTTTTCTACTCATTTTGGGAAATTATATCCAAGCATTTGTTTTATACATGTTGATGTTTTGTCTATACTGTGAGAATTTATGTTTTGGTTTTCTAAATACCAAGGTTTCATATCCTCGTATTTTCATTATGTTGCAAATGTGAACGCTCCAGCTCATTTATGTTATCGTAGAATGTGTTTATTGAATTTCCTCGATTTGTTTTGATATTCTCGTTAGATTTGTGCTAACCCATTCACCGAGTGACTATGGTTACTCACCCTCCTCTCTTCCAGTGTTTTAGTGGTTTTGGTCGCCATAGCGAGGCGAGTGCTTGGCAATTTGTATCCCGAGTCGTTGTTTGTTTACTCTTAATCAGGGTTGCATTGTATGAGTGCAAGTGGATCCACTAGTGTTATTAACTCTGTAAATGTGATTTGTATATCTTTCACTTTACTATTGATTCTTCGAGTGAAAGTTTTGTTTTTTTGGTACCTTTATTATTGCGGGTGTTGTTTAGCGGGAGTTTGTGAGCCTTGCGATGACTCGAGGGTTGAGTGGTGTGTCCCTCCTCGATCGTCGCGCGGTTGTCACGCGGGCAGTGCCCGCTGGTCGGACGTGACAATTTTATTGGTATCGAGTCGCTGGTTATACTGATAATCATATTTTATTCTTGTCTTTGATTGTCTCTTGTAGTCGCTAGTGGATCCAGTTAGAGTCAAGCATATAGCATAGACGCATGTTGAAACTCTGGTTTAAGTATTGTTTGGGTGATCTATTCAGCTGATGTTGCCAAAGACAATGCCCTCGGTTATGCGCCTTGGGCGCTTGCTCTCGCTTATCTAGAGTCGAGATCAAGTGGAAATTTCGAGGACCTAAATTTCTTTAAGGAGGGTAGAGTGTTGTACCCAAATTCAAATTTGGACCTAGGATTTTTTTCTCTTATTTTCTCGTGAATGCATTAGGGTAAAATGGTCATTTTTGCATTAATAGATTTTTACCGGATTGCACAGCTTGGTTATGTGCGAAAAATTCCGCCAAAAAAACAGGGGCAATTCGGTCATTTGGATTTTGTTTCCATTCTTGAGTTAGAGGGGCAATAGAGTAATTTAGAAAAATGATAAAAACATTGTAGCAACCTCATTACTATAGTTAAACTAGCTCTGCTCCCTCGTAGTTTTTTTGCACCAAAGACTATTGATTCTCGTCTCGCACTCAGAGCACCCTCGACATCAGAGTGCACCAAGATCGCTGAAGTGTATCGAGAAACCCGACAATCAGTAGCAACCCGAGAATTAATATCCAAATCTTTTCTCTTCCTTCTTCTTTCCTTCTCCTTCTTTGTTTCTCCATGCCGGCCGAACCCTTAAAAAATCCCTAACTATTTCCCAGCGACCAATTCCGCGAACCAACACCAAAAAAATTTATTCCCCACATCCTCTTGAGTAAGGTAAGAGCCTTTATCCAAGTTTTTTTACCATGTATTTCTTCCGTATTTTCATTGTATTCTTTGTTTAGAAACCTAGACCAAAAACCTTAGATTTTTTTCAAGATTTGTGGGAGTTTTTTTGAGCTTAAAAATGAAGCCCTTGATGTTGTCAATTGTTATTCATGAGAATTGTGGCAAAAATTTCATCGCTTTGATGTTGTAAAATGAGAGAAAACCATTTGTAAGGTTCGGGTTTTTACTCGTAGCATTCCCCGACGCTATCGTAGCAATCGAAAAAAACTTTGGCCTTTTTATTGTATTTCTTTGATCCAAATTGAAGCTTTTCATTCATTGAACTTATTGGAACTAGGTTTACTCCATTCCGAGGTCGCTTTGAGTCCAAAATGACAATGTTTTTGCCCTAAAACCCTAAGGTTTCAGACAGACATGTATAAATGTATTTGCATGCATTTTTCTTTTAGCTATCATTCTTGTGTTCATTAGTATTTGGATTCCCTCGCTTGTATCTAGGTGGCTAAGCACCTCCAAAGGGAAGGAAACCGCCAATCAGCAGGCGCTGCTCCATACGAGGCAACATGTCTTGTGAGTGGGTTATGTTGAATGCACAATTCTAATTGAATATCGAAAAATATTTTTAATTGTTTTCTGAAATGATTTTTCATGGCTTTATCATGTTTTTAAATCACTATTTCATGGATGAGAAGAAAGCATAGATGACCGCTAGAAACTATGTTTTATTTGGAATGACTTGTGGTTTACTCTCTGAAAAAAATCATGAGAACGCTTACTAAGGACATACATGTTTGGTGGATGAATGGAAATTGTTGATTATTACAATGAGTTCATTAAGCTTATGTGTTATAAGTGAAATTGATTATGTATGTTCAAAGGATGATTTAATCTCCCTAATGATGCATAATTTCTGAAGTTTTGAGGCATGATGTGATAAACATGGTACATGGAACCTGATGAAGTCTTGAATGCTAAGGTATATGACTACACTAGTATATTGGAATTGGAATAACTTGTGGAACCTTATATATGATTTTGGCTAGTCAGTGAAATTTATACTAATATATTCTTTGTAATATTTGAGAACCATGGGTGACATAATTACACTTCTGTTGTAGGATTCTCACAAATTGATGAGGTTTGTTCTTGTGAACATAGTGTAGGGTGCTTAATTGTAGTTTGATCATATCGGGATATACATATGTATATATATATATATATATATATATATATATATATATATATATATATATATATATCGGGTGGATGCCAATGATTATGATTATTATTCTAAATGGAATTTATTTAGAAGGTTGATGATGAATAACTTGAGCTATATATGTGACAAGTGTTGAATTGCAAAGACTGAATATTCCTGTGAATTTTTAATAATAGTTTGATTTAATACATCCTTAGAGGAGATAGTCAACTTGTGAGTATTTTGACAATGAAATTATTATAGATAAAGTAAATATTAATGTTGAGGTAATGACACTATGATAAGGATCTAAGACATTGTTGAGTATAAGAGAGGCTCGAATAGTAAAGACTTGTGAAAGTAAATACCTGATGATATGTAAAGTAGGATTTAATCAATGTGTATATTGACATGTGTAAATATATGTGATGAGATGAACATATTTTCATGACTTGTAAAGTATTTAGAGGTTGTGATTGACTAGACCTTGGGGATTAATCTTGTATTTGGAGGAAAAACTTAGTGAGTCAAGAAAGAGAAAGCTAGAATGATCCTAAGTAACTTGAGGTTTAACTAGAACAAAAGTTATGCTTTGTTTTTGATGCCTTTTTATTGTATTTCAAAAACTTAATGTTTCTTTTTCTACACTCATTGGCATCAACTTTTTAGAAAATGGTTTTGTAAAACCTTTCACTTGTATAAGCATGCTTTTTGATATTTATGGTTATGAAAAACAAAAAGGGTTTTTTTATTTCGAATGGCATGTTCTTCTAGATTGTGGATATTATAATGCGCTTAATATCGACCGGTTTTTATTGTCTCAAAGTAATGCTTCGTAGCTTCGTATATTATTGTGTTATTCTTGGCATTTGGACGTAAATGTTTTTGAATGTATTGGCACATCGGGATTGGAATACTTTTTGAAAGTTTACATGCATTACTATGCTTTTGGCTTTGGATTTGTGGAAATAATGTTTATTCCCGATATGTGAATGCTTGTCCTGAATAAGGACCTTGTGACATGAGTGATTCAGATTGTATTATTGCTACAGCTATATGTTGGTTTGATGGTGACGGCTGGCTAAGGTCCCGACTCATCGCAGAGTGGGTCCCAACGGGCCAGCCTTTTAGAGGTGGCGCTAGGACCCTGGGTGTTGATTTGTCCGCATCGTGGGAGCGTAGAGCCCTCGATTGATGATACATCGATCCCGGGTCACCACACGGGACCGGGGGCCAACGCCAAGGGTGCGAAGATTTTGACGGCTCTCAACTTAGTCGTGACGTGCAACAGTTAGAGAGAGTGTTTTTAGGCCATTGTTTATTTGATCGAGATGAAATTTCAATATTTGAGGAAAATTCTATTTTCTTGCAATTGGTATATTCGAAAGTGTGATCTTTTCACATAGCATGTTTGATATCTTAATGCTTTTCGAACATGTATCATGCGTAATTGAGGGATTTGTGATTATCGAGGACTTTTTATTTGTTTTAGGTTGGTTTTTTTCTACTCATTTTGGGGAAATTATATCCAAGCATTTGTTTTATACATGTTGATGTTTTGTCTATACTGTGAGAATTTATGTTTTGGTTTTTAAATTCCAAGGTTTCATATCCTCGATTTTCATTGTGTTGCAAATGTGAACGCTCCAGCTCATTTATGTTATTGTAGAATGTGTTTATTGAATTTCTCGATTTGTTTTGATATTCTGTTAGATTTGTGCTAACCCATTCACCGAAAGTGACTATGGTTACTCACCCTCCTCTCTTCCGTGTTTTAGTGGTTTTTGGTCGCCATAGCGAGGCGAAGTGCTTGGCAATTTGTATCCCGAGTCGTTGTTTGTTTACTCTTAATCAGGTTGCATTGTATGAGTGCAAAGTGGATCCACTAGTGTTATTAACTCAGAATGTGATTTGTATATCTTTCACTTTACTATTGATTCTTCGAGTGAAAGTTTTGTTTTTTTGGTACCTTTTATTATTGCGGTGTTGTTTAGCAGAGTTTGTGAGCCTCATGCGACGACTCGAGGGTTGAGTGGTGTGTGTCCCTCCTCGGGATCGCCGCGCGGCGTTGTCACGTCGGGCGAGCCCGCTGGCTCGGGACGTGACACCCATTCTCTGTGCTACAGAAGAGAACCTGCCATTGGATAAGTAGATTTCATATAATAAGAATATGTCATTGTGGGTATATCAAACGTTTTCCTGCAAAAGTAAATAAAAGCAACTTTTGTCCCTTGCCATTTATTGAAAGAGCATAAAACAGGGTAAACTTGAAGTACATGAATTCTAGAAAGCAATTTACTATCAAAATCATACGTTTTTAACTTTCAGAAGGTGAATCATGATAACTATAATTGAAGAAAACAATTGTCACATACCCAGCAAGGGTATGTGACCAGTGATCCCCAAGAGATGGGTCTAGTATCTCTGAGAAACAAGGGTCAGAAATCAAACCTACTACAACAAAAACCAAATCCAAAAACAAACCAATAAGGATTAGAAATTCCCTCACCAGCTAGAGTGCCCACTAGC